>NW_006433378.1:16079233-16150383 GCF_000325575.1 Pteropus alecto | reverse complement strand
TGATTACTAAGATACTTGAGAAAATTTTATGTTCACTTGTTACTCTTTTCTTCAACTACAGTGTGTGGCTTAAAGTGGATGCCCAATGAATGTTGTCTTTAATTTTTTATTGTGTGCGACTTGACTTTCTTTTGCAATGAATAGGTTTTCTTCTACAATTTTGTTCCATTGTTTTCGACAGTTTTGATGATTAAATTAAAATGTGCCAGGGCACGTGGGGGCTTTTGGTTGGGATGGAAGTGTCCTGTATCTTGATAATGGTAGTTACATGGGTGTATGCATTTGTCAAAATTCATGAAGCTGTACCCCTTTAAGAATAGGTGTTGTTTACAGTATCTAAATTATACCTCAGTAAAGGTGATTTTTAAAAAGAAGTATACAGAGAAAACATTCATATATTGACTGCAGTTCCCCTTAGCATGCTAAAATATCTATATTATCTTTACATAAAAGAAACACATTGTTTCAAAATACAATAACAAGCATCCTTGAGAAATCTTAAGGATTTGCTGTGTTTAGATAGAACAAGAAACTAAGTCTTGTGGAACAGAGGTAAGTCTCAGATAAAAAATTAACTCAGAATGCAACCTTGGGAAATATTTCCTCTTTTTCAAAATTGGACTCAATTGCTACTTTCTCATTAAAACTGCAATGCGATTTTATGTTTCTACAAGAATCCTATAGTCAGTGTAGAGTAGATATACATTTACATATGCATTTTTCTACTGGATTAACAAAAGTTTAAATGGACAGTTTACGTAATCTCACAATATTTTTATATGTCCACACATATTAAAATGCAATATCCATCATTCCATAGTATATAGACTGTTTTAGCAGCCATACCAAACATGGCGGATCTCCAATTATGTTATTGGAAACCTGTAAAATGCATTCTTTCAAGTCTAGGACTATGGTCCAGAGTCAGGATTCTGGATGTGAAGTGTCAGAATTTCCTACTGTATATATGACATCTGCTAATAGAGTAGACCTTAATAGTTCAAAAGAAGGTCTACAAAAGAAGGAAAAAAAAAGGTAAATATGTGAGGTGAGAAATATGATTGTGGTAAATATTTCACAATGTATACAAATATTAAATCATCATGTTGTATACTTTGAATATATAAACTTTAATTTGTCAATTATACCTCAATAAAGCTGGAAAAAAACCAATTTGGGATTGCAGCTTGAACGGTTCCGGGTCATGTCTCCCACAGGACCCTCAGACTAAGCCAAGAACAAGTGATGCATTTACTACCGGTGAGTCATCCATCATCAAGAGGAGACTAAAGAGAATGATAAACCTGGCAAACAGAATAAATATCTCACAAGAGAATTAAACACTTTCTAAAAATGTTTAGGAACAAAAGCTATAGCTAAATCAAACCAGTTACAAATGATAACATAAAATGATAATGGAGATAGCAACAAAATGATAAATAATTTAAGCAAGAAAATGAGCAAACATATTGCAGTTCACTTTGAGTCTGGGTAAAAGAGGAGGAAAGAAAGAAAAGTGCTGTGTCACGGAATGCAAAGAGCATCTCAAAGTCAACGCAGCAGCCACAGCATCAAATGTTACAGAGACACAGGAGAATAAGACATACAAAAGTACGAACACACACACACTTATGACATCCTTCCTCACCCTGCCAAGAGTCTTATACTTTGTGCGTTTGAAAGAAAGCAAAATATTAGTGAAACAGAAGTCAAATTGTAAAGGTATTTGTAGGTGAAGAAGTGGGGGCAGGGAGTAGTCGGCACTTTTGAGAAATGTGATGGTATAATGTTAACTAGAGAGGGTAAGTCTTAAAAGGAATCTGTGTAGGGTGTGCAGACTGGAGCAGTTCTGTAATCTATTGAAGGAAACAGCAGACAGAGGAGATTGAGGATGTGAAGGTATCATTTGGAAAAATAAGAAAATAAATAAAAATTAAAGAAAAACGGAGGCTAAGGGTTAATTTATTCACTGTCATGTGGCAGACTGGAGGACATTGTCAGTGGGGGCAATTCTTGGGATTGGTCTTTGGCTCAGGAAAGTGTGGAATGTTCATTAATGAGTAGAATGGAGACACAGAGATTTAAATTTGGGAAGAAAGGATGGAGGGAGGGATATATGTTTACATGTACATATTTATCTTAGTATGTTTGGGAGCCAGGAATAAAAGAGGCAGAAAGCTGGGACATAGATAAGGACATGCTAAATATGTGGCACTAGTGAGTAGGCTGAGTTATGTAACTAAAGGATTATCAGTCTTTAATACGTAGGACTGTTAGTGTGATGCCGTAAGGTTGCAAAATGGTAAAACAGGCAGAGTAATAGCATGATTGCTGGAAAGTCTACATTAATATTAATAGCCAACACTTCTTAAGCATTACTGTGTGGCAGACTGTCTTCTAAATAAACTGCATGATTGAACTTATTTATTATTCATATGAGATAGGAACTATTAATATCTCCAATTTTTTTCAGAGGCACACAGAATTTAAGTAACTTGGCCAAGATTTCACAGCTCGTAAATGGCGAAGCCAGGCATGGAACCCAGACTTCTCACTCTAGAGAATGTGCTTCCAACCACATCACTTGTACTGCTTCCCACAGTAATGAGTTTAATGAGCTCCTAAAGGACAGAGTTCTACTTTCTTAGGTAGCTCTCTCAGGATGATTTCACATCTGCAAAGGAACAGATGCTCCTGGGAGGTTCGGATAAAGTTGGTCACCCTCTTTTCATTGTCCAGAGCAAGCCCTACGTTTTCTGCAAGGTAGTAAGGCTCATTCATGTTTCTGTCTGCCTCCAGGTGCCCATTTTAACATTTTCTGCCTCACTTAAGCCTGGGATGGGGTTAGTCCATTCATTTTTTGTGTGTGTGTGTGAACATTCAATTACTTCCCATAATGTTTTAAGATTAGAAAGTTCATTGTAGATAATGGAAGTCACTTCTGTTATCTATTGGTGTAAAGACTACCTCAAAATTTAGTGTCATGAGAGAACAACCATTTATTATTTCTTATGCTTATAAAATCTTGGAAATGATTAGTTTTTCTTAAAATATAGGTAATAGTAGTTGTTTCTATTCATTATCATCATCATCAGCAGCAGCAACTGCATAATATAAACAATATACAACCAGACCTTGGAGAATCTGTACCTTTTCTCTTACTGGGCCCCAACACCCTAGAGTCAGGAAGGTGAAATGTGGAGAGTCTCACTGACTGGTCTTCCTAGGTGACTCCATGAATATTTCAATGAATTCAATCAGCATGGTGTCGTAAAAAGAGCTTTGGGCACAATATAAAAAGATTTGGGGCCCACTCCTGGTTCCATGATTTGGTAGCTGTGCTAACTTGGGCAAATGACTGTCACTTAAATTCTCTGAGTCAATTTTTTAATATGGTCAGTGGGGTGAATGCTCATCTCACTAGCTTGTTACAGTGTTGCTGTGACAACAGATTAATGATATGTGTGGGATGTTTTGAAAAGCACAAAGCACTAGACCAACAATAGCTATTATGTATTGGAATCTTTCACACTATGGTCCGGTTTGAAATGCTTTACGTGCATTATTTTCTTTATGAGGTTGGTGGCATTATTATTCTTATTTTGCCATTGGGGCCCCTGAGGCGAAGAGAGGGTCAGTAACTTGCCCAAAGCCAGGCTGATCATAAGTGACAGAGTGAGGAACCAATGAGGGAAGTGCTCACTCCTGACGGGGTGAGTCCTAGGAACTTCTGTGTAACTCCATAAGAGGCCGCTGTGAGAGCACAGAATGATTCGATGGAGTAAGGGGTGGGTGGTGGAAGGTGGAGGGGAGGGGGAAGCTGGCGGTGGGGGGAGTTCTGCGCCAGGCTGACAGCAGGAGCTGAAAGCAGTCTTGTTTGTTTATAGGCTCCTCTTCCCTCTGAGGCATTAGATGTGGCAGAAGAAGCCTATTTTGCCTCAGGCTTTCTCTCAAGAGGCCTCTCACAGTTCTTCAGTGAATTCTAACCAAAGGCCGGAACCCAATTTTTTTTTCCTTCAAGAGCTCAGGGCTCTCGATAAAGGCTTTTAAATCTCTTTTGGTTTTAAACAGAGAAACTGGCTTGGTCTTCAGTGATTTTATTTACTTTTTTAGAATTTATATTATATTAGCTCTTTCATCCCATTTTTCATTCTGTGAAACAAGAAAGAAGAGAAAATGTGAAAATAATAATCTCGAGGAAAGGAGGAAAGCCCAGCCCTGCATGCTCACCTTCCAAGGTCAGAGTCAGATGCATTAGCTGAGCATTTAGTCAATTTTCTGCTCTCCTTGCTAGGAGTTATAATCCCTAGGACTTTGAAGAATGTAGACAATTTATGAATGATGTAGTAAAATCAGATGTTGAAAGTGTAGGAAAAAAATTCACTCCCAGAATACATGTGCCCAGCTCCACAGGTGGCTTGACTTGGAAAAAATACTGCTTTGTGAAAACCTGTTCGCTTACCAGCTCTCTAAATGAAACCCATAAAGTAGAGTGTGGCTTTGATTCTTCCTAACTTTCCCAAGTGCTTATAACTTGGATTGAAAACAAAATCACTGATGAAGAAAGAGGTATGATTATTTGTTATTCATTTAACAAACATTTCTTGGGTTCATACTTCAAGGAGCCATGTGCTACACAGCAAAAGAAAGATGTGATGTCAGCTTTCAAGGAATTCCTAAAAGGGAGACTGTCAGATGAACAAAAGAGGGACTAACTCACAGAAGTCCATCGCTTTGGGAAGGAGATCTGCCCAGCTGGGGCCATGTAGCAAAGGTTGTCCCAAGAAGGAGTGCCTGTATACAAGCCATGATGGAGAAAGAGAAGGGCTATTTTCCCATATTCCCAGCTAAAGTTATCTTCCGTAAAGGACTGCTAGTATATACAAGCCAGTATTTAACTGTGGGAGAGGGTCCCAGTAAGTAGAGAAGATGTGCCAGGTCATAAAAGTGAAAATCAATGGGAGCAGAACCAATATGCATGATGAATCACGATATATGTATGGTGGGTACTTACAGTAAAATACAAGGTAGAATTTAGTGTATAACTTTGTGCCTTTCTCTTAAAGGCTGGCTGTGCCTGGCCTCGGGGTACTCTATTTTAGAATGGCTCCTTTAAAACCAAGGACTCCCAGTGTTCTCATTTCAGGGATGTAGTCTAGGAACAAGTTAGTCGTCTGAACCAATCTACTCTGAGAGCAGTAGTGGAGGAACAATAATCTGGAAATTTCCAAGAGAAGGAAGGAGCATACAAACTTTTCTATGTGGTCCTGTGACCTGGGATGAATAAGAAGAGTGTTCTCTATTGGAGCGATTGTGCAGGAAAGTGCCCACCAAAATAAGGAGAAGGAAGAGGCTCGGTAAAAAGTCTTTAAGTTTTTAAAATGCCCTCTGCACTTGTTCATTTCTAGCAGAGCTATTGTTCCTGGCTAACTTTAAATGGCGAGAAAAGGCCGCCACTGATGCAATGAGAAGAGCCTTGTGTTCAGGGACATCCCTGGAATCTACATGGATACTTTGCAGGCTTCCACTATCAGTCCAAGGGATCTCCCAATCTTCAGCATGAAATCTACTAGATGTGACATTAGATTGAAGAAGGTATAGTTGTTTTTAGGGGCAAAGATTCACATCAACCTTGAACTGTTCACTGCTCTTCATTTGGAGGACAGAGGTGCCTTTTATAACACAGCATGCAAGGAAAGGATGAAAATAGCTTTTGGTTAGATGCCGGTGACTAACTCACAGAAGTCCATCGCTTTGGGAAGGATCGCTTTTGGTTAGATGCCGTGATTGGAGTCTCACAAAATGTGGTGGTGGTAGGGTGGGCTTAAATCAGTGGCATAGATTTAGAAATGTAATTCTACTCTTATCTTCTTCATGAAGAATGCGGGGGTGAGATTTCCTCATGTAAAGTCAAAATTCCATTTTCTTTCTTTTTCTTTCTTTCTTTTCTTTCTTTCTTTCTTTCTTTCTTTCTTTCTTTCTTTCTTTCTTTCTTTCTTTCTTTCTTTCTTTCTTTCTTTCTTCTTTCTTCTCTCTCTCTCTCTCTCTTTGTCATCTTCTGATGAGAGTGTTTGCATTTTTAAAACAGAAAATGTAAATTACTTCATTTGTTCTTTTCCAGATTATTGAACAATTAAACCATTTGAAAGGTTTGGCTCATTCTGCCTCCTGCCTCGAAAATACTCTCTCTCTCTCTCTCCCTCTCTGTCTCTCTGTCTCTCTCTCTGTCTCTCTCCCTCTCTCTCTCTGTCTCTCTGTCTCTGTCTCCCTCCCTCCGTCTCTCTCTCTCTCTCTTTCTTCCCCTCCCTCCCTCCCTTTGTTCGTTCGTTCCTTCCTTTCTTGTGATATTATTTTGAGAAACACATTGAAAACTGTTACAGGTTAATGCAATTAAGCTACAAAAATTGTTATTTAAACATTTTTGAAAAATTGAATTGTTTAGCAATAGATGTATTTTGTTTTCCATATTAATTATCTTTACATTTTTTGCATTTTTATATGATCTCTATCTCTAATTTCTAAGTATCCACTAGTTTGGGGACACTTATTCAGTTGATTTTAGGAATATAAATTGTCTCTATTAGAAGTGAGATGTAATGGAATTTAGAGTTTATTTAAACAGATATTTATGAATGTCTGTGGTCTTGTTGACTAATTGAAAACATGGAGTTTGTTATCTGAAAAAAAAGATTTTAAATATGATGTGAATCTGTAAAAAGGTAATGAGGTTAAACGTGTGTGTGTGTTGTGTGTTTAGTTGCACAGTTTGTAGTTAGGCTTTGGAGATTTCTTTAGGAAAGAGACACACAAAGTTGGAGACTTCAGCTAAAAGTACACATTTGCTGCCTGAATCACTGATAAGTGACAAGGGGAGAAGTCAAGTTAGCTGGTACAATTTTACTTCATTTTATTTCTTTGATGTATAATTGTTCTTTAGTGGTTGGACTCATTTAAAGTTCTCATTTTTCTATATGTTATACATTTCAATAGAAATTTTAAAAGAACAAAATAAATACTGTTATTGCACTGTTATCTTCCTTCTAAGCTTGGTTATTCATAAACATTTAGAACGAATTGCTTTTCAGAAAGATGATTGATTGGCTGAGCCCATTTCGAATAACACGAGACCATCTATTTCATAGAAAAAGATAGCTCCATCTTCTGTTTGGAAGCAACCCAACTCTTAGAACCCAGGCATCTTTAGTGTTCAAATAATCAAAGTTAAATTCTTTTCAGAACCCTGACTTGATAGACCTTTCAGCATGTGTTTTGATTAACTGTCTGGCTGATTGATTGATGGGCCTTTCCTCATTGGGCTGAATTGATTATGAAGGTGTCTGCAATAAAAGGGCCATGCTATGTGTATTGTGAATAAATTCAGCTGTTAGTTTTTTATACGTAGTTTGTAGCAGACTATAGATCAGTAGGCTTTGGAACTTCAAGGCTGTGCTTTCGCTTCTTTAATTCTTTTGATAATATATTTTATATATCTAATTATGATACAAGGTTTAGGTTTCTGAAAAAAACACAATATTTTAAAATACATTATTTAACTGTATCATCAATATTTTATATTGATGTTATATTCAATGGCTTAACTATTTATGCAAATATATAATAACAATAATTCCCTAGTCCTGGCTTGTCTAAAAACCCTTTTGGAAGAATAGAGGGAGAAACTCTATTTTAAATTTATTTTAAATTTTCTAACTAAATTTTCCCTAGACTCTGAAAGTAGACTGCTGAATTTCAATTCTGATTTCATATTTTGTCACCATAGGACCTGGAGTTAGTTTACATTAAGTGCCCTGGGCCCTGTTTCTTCTCTATAACTAGGGTCAATTATCTTTTATACCATTATGAAGATTACATGAGTTATTAGATATCTAGCACATAATAAGTTATTTTTATTACTTTCTATTATTCCCGATTACCCAGCCTAGGGAATTGTGATTCACATCTATGTATTTCTAGGTGAGAGGAGATGTTGGCAAAATACTATTAGAATTCCAGAAGGCCTGTTTTTCTTTCTGAATTTCTATAAGAGCCACTGTAATTATATCGCAAAATTCAGACATTTAATCAATTTCTGCTAAACAGACAGTTGTTAAGCATCTACCAAATGTCACATTTTGTATTACCCTTTAGAGATACAAAGACAATATAAAAACTCTCTTTAAATCTCAATCGAATAAGAAAGTTCTGAAGCATTTGAATATATGTGATTTGCTTGTGCCTAGAGGTGTATATGGAGGCCTAGGTAACCAAATCAGTGTAGGGTACAGTCAGGATAATCAATGTGAAAGGAAGCTGTGTAATCACATCTTTCAAAGGCCCCACAGAGCATTATTAAAGAGAGAAATTTTATAATAGAATTTTAGTGATATTAAAAGAGGAAGCAAAAGTTGCAGTGCCCTCTGCCCCCAACATTCTGCAAGCTTGAGGATCATGAGATTGCCCTAGGCCTACTCAGACACAGGCATGTTTGTGGATGACATGGTCTCACAAATTGGCTTAAAGATGAAAGTACTCAGCTCCATCAGGGAATGGGAAGTTGTAGAATAAGTTACCTATATAAGTTGCATTGGTGTTTAAGTATTCATGCTGCCCAGAAAATAACTAGAGGAAAGCTTTAACTAAAGACTAAAATTATACACAAAAAGACAGAGTTAACATAAACACTTAGAAAGATACTTAAACAAATGTTTAATCTGTTAGATCTTTTTCCATTGATTTCATTGGTTGAAACAAACTGAATCAGCAGTGAAGGACTCTGTGCTCTTAGAGGACAGTAGGTGGCTTTTAAGACAGGCAGACAAGGATGGGGAGGTGGGGTGACATGATGGGATGTTGAATTCTTACCTGTAATTCTATATATGTAAGCTTGGGTGAGATATTATTATTTTTTTATTCCTCATATACATAAACCAAAAGATGGTTTTGAGGGTTAGTATTAATGTGTATAGAACACTTGGCAAGGTGTCTGTGTGCCTGGCATTTTAATAGAATCTCAATAAAAAACAATTATTTCTGTTTACTTAAACCACTGAGAGGAGTATACCTAATAATGGACTAGGGAGATTCTGCTCTATTCCTGCCTTTTTTGGGAAGTACTCTGTGACCTTCCATTCTGGGTTAGACGGCCCTGATTGCTTGCATGTTTTCTCCACAAGAATATAAATTCTTTTAGAGTAGGAACTGAGCCTTTGTCTCTTCTTATTCAATACCTAGTACAGAGTCTGCTTCTTGGAAGTCATTCAATCAATTTTAAGTGATCAGTTTCATTCTACTTACCAACTTTGTTGATCACAGAAGGTTCCCGATAATATCAAACATGATTCTGTAGAGAAAAAAAAATCTCCAATATTTCTCTCCTGTAATGGGCAGAAACAATAGATGGAATTTATCTTGATTTAAGCAATGTTTTTCTATTTTACTTTATAACACTATACCTTTAATTTTTCTGGAAAATCACTTGCTTAATGGTTATGTTGCAAAAGATTATTCTAAACTAATCTAATGTTTATCTTGTATAATCCTGTAATTGATAGGTCCTGAGTGAAACCCATCGAGGAAAGAGGTTTCTTTCAGGCACTATTTTTAGTACAGTGGACCGTTAAATATTACATAATTCATTCTCCTGGCTATAGTAAAACAACCATGAAAGCCAGCTGTCTTTCCTCCTTCAAATATTTATAACTGATAGAGACTATTTAATGCAGTTAAAATGCCAATTAACATGGAAAGCCACACAAAAGTTATGATTAGTAATTTAAATGATCTTGAAAATTGAATAAATTTTCGGAAATAAATGGGACAGAGCCCCACAGATCAATGTGTCTTTCTCCATAAAAATCAATCAAAATTACAAGAAAAAAAATTGTATTTTTTTACTCAGCTAAGAAATATGGAGTTACTAAACTTTTTAAATTACATAAGATCATGGATCATTTATTTTACTGTCCTTTAGTTCCTACAGGATGACAGAACACTTACCAGGACCCCTTAAGAGTGACAGTGACATACACTGAGGATATTGACTACCGGAGGCTGTAAATAGCAGAGGGGCCTTTTCACTGGAGCCCCCAAATTTTACATCTTTAGTTACTTCCTTATTTTCAGATTCTTGGCAAAGTACGAGTAAATAAACGCTGGTTATGCAATGGGCATGTCTGTAGGATATTGCACTTGCACAGCAAATTTAGTCATTTTTCTTTACTATATTTTCTAAATAATGACATTTAATCAAGAGGATTGTGCTTACTAAAATAAATTATTTTAAAACGTTGTTTTAGGGTCTTCTTTGTTATAAAAAGAAAAAAGAATATCACCATGAAGAAAAAAATAATAACTACTAAGAAGATGTTTTAAAGTGTAAGAACTATCATAGTCCCTATTTCCAAGAAACGTTTGACACTTCTTCCTCCAAGAAATGCTTTCACAGTTTCCTTTCTACCTCACTGGCCACTTAGTTTTCCTCTTGACATTTGAACTCTAAATGGAGCTCCTCTTGGGCGCAATGCTCTTTAGTCTTCTCAGCTCTGCCCATATAGCACTTTTCCAAGTGATCCCAGCCAGCTCCATGCCTTTAATTGCATCAATAGAGTAATGATTCCTAAATATATGTTTGTAATCTTGATCTCCTTGCTGTTTCAGACTCCTACGTTCTTTAGACTAATAGGCGTTCCAACTTTATTATGTCCAAAACAGAGCTCCTGGTTCCTCCCTCAAACTAGCACTCTTCAGTTTTCTTCATCTTGGTAAAAATCTTCAAAGGTTGTCCCATAGATAAGGCTAGAAATTTGGAAATCTTCCTATTTTTTTTTTTCCTGACATCTGACTTCTAATCCATCAAGAAATCATGTGTATTCTACATGGACATTTCTCCCCAGTAGCTGCATCAAATTTCGCCTTAATACTGCAAAATCCCAGACCATTTTCTCTGCTTTCATTTCTATTCTCCCCGCATTGCCCACCCAAAGAGACTTGTTTAAAGTTTAAGTCAAACTCCCTATTCAAAATCATCCAAAGGCTCTTCTTGGAATAACAGCCAAATCCAAGGTCCCACATGAGCTGACCTTTGTCTATCCCACTTGCTCATCTTCTATCCCATTCTTTCCTCCTTATTCAATCACTTTCATTTATGCTGGCCTTCTTCATCAGAAGATTTTTTCTGCAAAGGGCAGACAGTAAATATTTTAGGGTTTTAAGCCATATAGTCTTTGTCACAACTCCTCCATTCTGCTGTTGTTGTACACAAACTGCTATAGGCAATATGTAAACAAATATGTGTGGCTGTGTTACAATAAAACTTTATGTTTAGGAATTGAAATTGAACTTCATATAATTTTTACATGTCACAAAATGTATATTTTTGTATTTTTTTTTAATCACTTAAAATGTAAAAATCATTCTTAACTCATGGTCTGTACAAAAACAGGCAGTGGGCTAAATTTGACCCACAGCACATAGTTGGCCAAACACTGTTCTTGATGATTTTTAGACAAAATAAGTTTGGTTCCATCTCAAAGCCTTTGTATTTGCTCTTCAAACTCCTGGACTTCTAGATGCTTCTCCCAGGTCTTTGCATGATTGCTCCTTCAAATCATCCATGTCTCTGCTCCTGTGTCATTTCCCCAGACAGGACAGGACTTTCCTGACGACTATTTCCTTCTCTCTTTTCGCATTCACCTTCCATTATTTATTTTGTAGAAGTCAACTCCACTTTGAATTAAATTATTTACTGGTTTACATGCTTAATGGTCTGTCTTTCCTATGAACTGTTGGCTCTATATTGGCAGGGATCTTGTCTTTGCTTCTACCCTTTTTCCGGCTCCCATTGTAATTAGTTGGTCTTCAATTAATATTTGCTGAAAGGATGACTATATAATCAGAGTCATCGCTTTTGCCTAAATGCATGGATTTTTATGGTTAAATGGACTAGGGTTCAAGTTTTAATTCTGTGATTTGTTGGCTTGGGGAATCTGTCCAGGTTATCTGAACTGTGTAAACATCAGTTGTTTTTTTTTTATTTATAATATATGGTTAACAAAAATAACATAGAGATTGGGTAAAAGGATAAAGCAGAAGATATGTGTAAAAAGCTTAGACCAGTGCATCTAATAAATCAGTAATAGAGTTTACGTGAACGTGAATTTGTGTCTCTTTCACAGGACTCTAAACTTTGAGGGTAGAAATTATATATTTCTTGTCTGCTAATATACTCCTGGTTTCTGGAACATGGAAGTAAATAAATATTATTGACATAATGAGTGAGTGAATGAATGAATGGTACAGAAAGTCAAACACTATGAGTGTGGTAGGGCTTTTGATATGCAGTGGTAGTGTTAATCAAAGTAAACATCACATTTAGTCAAATAATCATAAAAATTTGATTGTTTTATACCACTGTATTCTAAAATACTGGGTTCTTGATGACCAATCATTAATTGACTTCTGAATGCTATTTGAAACCTGAGATTTGGGAACTTCAGTAGTTGGCAAGGCAGATCTTACAGAGTTCATCTTAGGATATGAAAACAGCTGTTTCTGCAGGAAGTTAGGAGACTCATAAGGATTTATTTATTAATCTGCAAAAAAGTGAGACAGTCTGGCATACCTACTGTCATCTTCTCAGGTTCTTGGAGGACACTTAGATCTAGTCTGTGAGGAAACTGCAAAGCTCTCTCCACGAAAAGCAGGGATTGGCAGAGCTGCAGTCTACAGAATCGACTTTCCAAAGAGTGCTCATTTGGCTCAGGCCACATCTACAAGTACAATGGCTTCTGGAACTGCATTCCAAGGATGTTATACCTAAGAGTCCTCTTTGGGAGTTCTGACTCCCTCCATTTGCAGACTTAGACCAACATCGATTTCCTATTTTATTTACTCTAAACTTGTCCTTTATTGCTAGTTTTTCCAGTTCACAATCCATGCAGTGTGATGTGATGTGATAAGATCAATAACTCTTTTCAAGTTTTCATATCAATCTGAAATCATCTTGTTTTATATCTTTTATAACTTTTACAAGAAAAACTTAGAAAGATGATGTTAATTTATTAAAACATATAAAACATGTATTTTAGTCTAATTAATATGATTTCAAATTAATCGTTTAAGGTGTATCTTGAGGAAAATTTTGAATTAGTTATTTTTTCTGCACTTGATTTTCAGTAGATGTGGAACTGCACTGAACACACTCAGAAAAAAGAGGACCATTTTAAAATATGGTGTATTAAAAAAAAATAAACCTGCTACAACAGTAACAGAAACAAAAAGACATTACAAATTATGTAGGAGCTGGATAGTTGGTACTTCGGTGCAGTCAGACATTTACTCAAAGACGTGCTACCTGAAGTTAAATATGGTCTGCAGAATGTTCCATTTCACTAAAGGGATTTTGTCAACAAATACGTGTATGAGTAAACCTTAAATTAGAAAGAAAATTTATCTGTACATTTGAGTTTGATGCCTTTGCTTCAATCATTGGTAAATTGTTCTAATAACAGTTTGAAGTGGATCAATACAATTAATAATCAGGTATGGTTTCTTTGAAATTATGAGACATAGGTATTACGTATATGTACGTTTTATATATATGAATAAGTACTACATATTTTTCATTTATTTGTATTTATATTTGTATCTATGCACATATACATGTATATGTATATAAGTTTCATAAAGATACTTTATTTCAAATAACAGAAAAAATTCTAAAACAGTTTAACTAGAATTTATTATCATATAGAACTTAAAGTTTGGAAGGGAACAGTTTTAGAGCTGGTTAGTTTAACTGCTCAGCAACATTACCGAAGTCTCAGCCATCCTCAGAAATTTGGCTTTAACTTTGAGCTTGTTCCCTCATGGCTGTGATCTGGCTTCCACAGCTCTAGCCTTTATGGTTCCTTAAGAATCTTATTCAGGGGCAGAAAAAAATAATTGTCAAGCATGTTTTTTTTCCTAAATCAAAGTGCTCCTCAGAATGATTTCTTTTAATAGAAAAGGATTTATGTAAATTTATCTAAAAATTAGGTATTCTCAAGGGCAATAGAATTGCCAAGATCAGCTTGATCAGGCTGAGGATGGAGTATCTTTCTTCAGGGCGTGGCCAAATCGAGAATAGAAGGGGTCATTTGATCTACACTGCAGCTCTGCCAGCCAGGAAGATGTGGAGGGAAAGATTGACAGAGATAGCCAATCACATCTGGTACAAATATCGACTTTGTATTACCCACATGTGCTCACATTTTCAGTTCTTTTATATTTGCTTTGAGTTTTTATATCAATATAAAGCAAGTAAGGAATAGAGTCTACGAATATAAAAGTGTATCTTTCCTTTCTTGATCCTGAAAGAATTAAAATATAAGCATTTTGAAGTCAAGTGAAGCAGCTTCCAAATTCTTAAAAATATAAATATTTTAAATGAATTTATTCTAGTATTTTCTTACAGTATAAGAAGGTGTATTATTTCCTTACTACATTAAGAGAATAAGAAGAAGTTAAATAGTGATACATAAATAATTTTCGAATTTTACCTTGATCAGGCTATTGAGCATTGTACATTTCAAAATAGTCAATGAAGCTGTATTAAAATTCACTGTTATATGATATATATTTTTTTTTTATAAATATATATGTACATTTTATGATGGTTATTCTCTTAATTAGCAGGTCATATTGAAAGTTTTGAAACATTTTATTAACATTTAATCAATGATTTACTGGAGGAAGAAACTTATAAACAAAACAGAACAAAACCATTTTTTTTTTCCTAATCCATTAAAGATAAGTTTCTCTCTTGGGTGATTTAACACTGTTTTCTGTTTGAAACTAACAGTGTCGTAAAAATAACAAGCTGTCTTCCTGGCAATGTACCTCTTTATCGTTGTATTGATATATAAGAACATGATTTGGTTTCATCAGCTTATTCCCAGGTTTCTGTTGTTCTCACACCTTCAGGTGTAGTCACATTCCTTGCCTGTTACAAGGAAGAATGAGTCATAGAAAATGTCAAGAAAAAAGAATTTGGAACCTGAGCTGAATTCCAGGCAGGAGCACAGAGTAAAATGTCTTCTGAACTTCCAGCCACTTTCAATGGAAGTTCAAATCAAGTCATTTGTTAACTGTAATACTGTCTCATAGGAAAAAAAAAAAAAAAAAGAAAGTAAAAAAAAGTACACAACATGGTGAAAACTCAAAAACAATTAAAACCCAAAAGCTTTGAATTGATAATTTGCTTTAAAAGTTTTTCTCCACCCGTAATCTTTCTCTTCCAAATAAAAAATTGTATATCGGGTTAGCATGTTGGTCAGTAAATACAATGAACTGATACATTAAACAAATGGTCTTTATATCTCTTCAGTAAAGTAATCCCAGCAAGAACAGGACTCTATGTTACTAGGAAATACTGCTAAGTGGCAGGAGTGCTGGGGACGAATGGCTGCCTGAATCTCACTCTTCTGTCTAACTTTAACATCTTCCTACAGTGCAACCTGAATGCTCCAAATTCTCATGTCTTCGGGGATCACCTTTACTTTTTACGCAGCCAACACATAACACAGCCTGGGTCATTTTCCTATTGGTGGCAGCAAATTCTTTCCTTAATGAGGATCTTGTCCTTGGTAAGTTTGAATATCGCAGGATCCTTACGTATCCCATGAGTCCATCCTAAGTGGCTGCTTGTCGTCTCTCATTTGAGCTTCCTGTTTGAGTGTTCGTGCCCTCTTGTAATCTTCCGTCTAGTCAGTGATCCTCTGCACAGTGTTACATTACATGCAGAGTCACAGCCTCCACCCGCTCTGGTAACATACTCAGATACACCATTCTCCAAAGCAAAAGGCAAAAAAAAGCTAAAACTGTCGTACGACTTTAAAAAACAGTAAGAATTGCGTTAACAGTTATCGCTGCTCCTTTGATACTTCCTCACACCCTAAGTGCATCTATTCTCCTTATTCCTTCTGGCTTCCCCTTGTCCACTCTTTTTTCTTTCCATCGCTACCATGCTGCTTCCATGTTCCCCCCGCCCCGCCCCCCAGGAGCCACTTTCAACCATTTTGTCACTCCCTAAAGTCCAAATTTCAACCCCAGACTCAGACAAATAAATGAAACCTTCCTGTCCCCAAGCAAATCCCACTTCCTTTATTCTGTCCCTGAATTATTGATTCATAGCACCTGTTCCTTCAATCACAATCCATGCTACCCACATGAGATTATTCTGTTGTCTGGAGCTTGAACTAGCAATCTCAAGAGCTGACGATACTTTTACATGGCATTTGTTCAAGATGTGTCTGTGAGTAATGGCTATGTCTTTTACAACCACCTGACTCGTTGTGCTTACCCAGGCGGTCCCTTCTGGTATTCAGGGGGAGACTGCCCCCCAAACAACTTCTAGTTTCCGCCCAGGAAGACAGAAGTGGCTTCTGACACAAATAGTGCCTTTTTTAACTGCAAAATTTAAAGATGCAAATTCATCTTCTGCAGCAGCAACAACAGAAACTTCTAGAAATTTTAAAATAAAGATTGTCACCCTATACACAGTGTTGGAAACTATTAATGTGTTTTGTGAGGTGGTAGCCCCCTCAGTACATGGTCTGTTGTAGCATCATCTTTCTATACACAGTCACATCAACCTTAACATTGACCTAGATCAGCAGATTTCTTATGGTTGCACTTCCATATTTTATGCTATTGTAACATATTTTAGGCATAATCTGTTACAAGAAGTAACTGATTTTGTAACAGAAGCACTAGGGATGGATGGGACATTAGAGAACAATGTAAACTTTAAAATATTTGCAGTTTAAGAATTAAAAAAAAACTACTTGAAAATTTCCTTTAGAGACATCAACCAAAAAGTTAATGAGCATATATTGCTGAGAACTCAGCTGTTAGGCCTGGAATTAATTGATCTAGGACTTATAAGTTAGACGTTACTTAAATCTAAAACAAGCCTCTGTTATTAAAACACTTCAGTCATTCTTTCTGAGGATGTCATATTCCTAATAAACCTGAATGTGCAGTTCTACAAGTCCAAAACCTCTAGGATTTAAAAGAGAGACCGATTCATATTTATGAAAATTCAATAACTCTGATAGATAACCCATAGCAACTGTAGTGAGAAAATAAATATGGTTATATGTTTGATGAAATAACTTTAAATATTTCTTGTACATAGTAGTAATCTTATTTATTTAATTAAAACAGTCTCATGCTGGCAACATATGCATTATATTTTGGTAGAATATAAAATCATATTCATTTACTTCTCATTTGAAACAAATATGTCTCTCTTGCTTGCACTAACATTAAATCATTGCAAAAATACTTCCTCATACCCTTGGTTTGCTAGCTACACAAAATTCTCCTTTAGTATATCCTGCCAGAAGGAATAGCTGTTCTCTATCTTCATGACAGAATTTATCAAAGGGGCTGTGCTTCATGACCTGTCCAGTGACAGTGTTTCAAGAAAATTTGCTGATTGAAAATAATGTGTCAGCCTACTACTGGGCATTGCTCAGGTAAATCTCTTTTTTTAACAGCCGAGAGTCACTTCGTCTCAAAATAACTGTACACGCATTCTCGCAACTGTAGTTTGGAATATGGCTTTTCTCAAATGACTCCTTAGACATCTCTCAAGATATTTTGAAAATATTTTTAAAAGATCATGAAAATGTGTTAGTAAATATATTCATGATCATGTCCAAATGTTGACTAACTCAGAGAATATTCTATGGTGCTTCAACAGTGCCCTTTAAAAGTTATTCAAAATCATTCTTAGCTGAACTTTGAAAAATGACTTGATCTTGAAAACACTCAATTGTATAGGAAAGGGCCCTTGGTTTAATAATATATCAATGGGTGATTCAACTAGAATTGTTTTTGGAGTGTTGGCCTCTTATTGACAAAAGTTCCACGCCTCTGAACAAATACCTCATTTTTATTTTAAATTATGTGTACTTTAATACTAATACACAAATTTAAATACATTTGTATATTTCAAGTTTTATGTTGGAGTGTTTAAAAATTTGGATGTTGTGTTAGTTGAGTCTTCTGATTGAATATTGTAAAACGCTATTTTTGTTTGACTTTATCCAAAAAAGCAGTAAGAGAATTTCAGTCCATTTTCCTAACTTAGCAGATATAATACACAGATTATATACGATTTTTAAAAAGTTTATGGTTTATGATCTTCTATGGCCTTAGATGGAATTTCACCACAAGTATTGCTATATTTATGAAGATAATATGAGCTAAATGTGTCCTAAATGTGGAATTTTGTGAACATGTTTTGCTTAGTTTTTAAAATTAATTTTTGATATGTATATCTGAGTGCGTATGTATGTGTTTGAGAGAAAAATCTCATAAATAGAGTGAAATTATATGGTACATAGTGGATTTTTAATTATTTTAGGGTTTGTCCTACAAAAATAAGAAAAATCCTTTCTAATTTATGAAGCAAAAATTCAGAAGTCAAATATCATGTCAAATGAAAAAATTCTTATAATGCTCTTTCACAAATCTGATATAAGAAGCCATATTAAGAGCTTAAGCCATATGGAGTCTACGTACACAGACATATGAGTTCAGAATGTAAACACCGTTGTCAATGCCAACAGTGTTTTGAGGGACAGTAGTTTTCAAAAGGTTTTTATGCTTTCTGTACCTTAGAAGAGAAAACAGGATCCCAAATCAAAGTAACAATTCACGCATTATTAAATACATTCCATGTAGAGATAGAGTTAAGAGGTCCTAGATTTACATATCTTAATATCTAATTTCATTAGAATCATAGACTGTTATAATGGGGAATATAAAGATTATCTAATTAAAAATTTTCACTCAATATATGTTGAAAGAGGATACCAAAGAGGTGAGATGTCTTCCCTACGGCCATTTGGGGAGCTCAGGTTGAATTTTTGGAGCTGTATCTCACTGTCCTTTAATCCACAGATAAGGCTTTCCATATCATGCCTCTAAATTTGCTTCTGAGCTAAGAATCTCCATGTTGCAGCACCCAAGGGCTAAGCCATGACAGCCTTTACTGACTCATTTTCCTCATCATGTGAACACCGTGAACAACGTATGTATAGGTATGAAATTGTTCATCAGCAAAACCAGATGCTTCTAGACTGGGGCAATGCTTACCTGAGCATCAGAGGAAATTATCATTGAAATTTGTAGTAATGGGTGAAGTCTTTTTGAAAAAGTACTCCACATAGAAATGTGTGCGTGTGTGTTTCCACTCAAGAGGGCCATCAAAATCACCTTTTTAGTGTCTCTTTCTGTCTCATTTTTCTCACCTCTCACCACCCACATCCCTTCCCATTCCATCAGTGAAAGAGAAAGAGCCATTCTTTGGTTTTTGGAAGTGGTTCCAGTACACACGTTTATAGCCTTACATCGAAGGAGCATTTATTGCCTCACATATTTGCTCAGATCCACTAGATGGGAGCTCCATAAAACAGAATTTTTTTGTCATTTTTGTACCCTGAACAAAGGATGGTACACAGAAGACACTCAATAAATATTTGCTGAATGAAATAGCAGTTGATAGAAAATCAGAATAAATATAGTTGTTAGTAAAAGAGGTCCTAAATTTATGATTGTGAATCTCGAACAAAATTCAGACAGACAGAATTATCTATTAATTGACATTTTATCATCATATAAGGAAACTCAAAATTCAAGACGATCGAGGGTAACACTGAACCAAACAATAAAAATGAAGCCATCTTCTCTCAGAGAGCACCTACACATTTCCTTTACCCATATATGATTAATGATTTCACTAATTTTTTGGTAAGAAAAACATAGAAATTACATAATAAATTATAATTGGCTTATCTACAATTTTATTTTAATAATTTACCTATTTAGTGAACACTTCTATATCACAGTTAAACTAACACTAATTGCTACATGAAGTCCTCATAAAAGAATTTTTAAGATACTTTAAGAAGTCTCTAGTTGGGCCAAAAAGAGATTGTTAAAGAAGGTTTTGTTACTTAGGTTAGAAAGAACAGGTAAAGAAAGTTTCCTACCCTAAGAGGTCTGATTAGGACCTGCTCTTATTTGTGTACCACCTTTGTTATACTGCATGAACTGCATACACAAATATGAATAAAAATACAGTAAATTTTAAATAATGCAGTATATTAGTTTCTTATGACTGCTGTTACAAATTATCATAAACTCAGTAGACATAACAACATAAATATATTCTGCTATAGTTCTGGAAGGCAAAAACTCAAACTGGATCTGACTGGGCTAAAACCAAGTTTATGTCAGAACTATATTCTTTCTGGAAGCTCCATGGGAGAATATTTTCTTGCATTTTCTACTTAGAGGCCGCCTACATTCCTTGGCTTGTGACTCCAATCACTATCTTCAAAGCTAACTGTTTAACATCATCTAATTTTCTCTCTCTGCTTCTGTGATCACATCAGCTTTTTTGAATCTCACTCTACTTCTTTCTTGTTATTTGGACTCTTGCGATTATAGTAGATCCACCTAGATAACCCAAGATAATCTCTGCATTTCAAGATCCTTAACTTAGTCACATCTGCAAAGTCTTTTTAGCCATGTAAGTAACTTATTCTCAGATTCTGAAGATTATAATATATTTACAGAACCATTTTTTTTAGCCTACTACACTCAGGATTTTATTTAAGATTAGAGAAATGCTTAATTATTATAAAAATCAGTAAAATTCCTGTCATACCAATTTATTGTTCTATTGCACAAATTCCCAACTATGTGAAGGATGATGGAAGAGGCACTGTTTATGAAATACAAAATTTAAGAACTTAATAGATAACAGATATTTAATAAATACACATTGCACGAATAGTTTATTATTTTCAGTGGATCTTTGATTTTTACTTTCGATCAAATGGAAAAACATCAAGGCGAGATTCTTTACAACTCTGACCTCAGTTATGACGACTAACATAAGGAAAAAAGACAATAACCAATGCAACCAGATAGAATTTATGCCATTTTACTTTAATCTATAAGACACCAGACATGCTAAAATTCTCTGCTGACAGGATTAAATAAAGACAGAACTCAAAATCTGTGGTCCTTTCTTAGGACATGATACAGGCTTAACTTTATGGGTTAAAAATGAATTACTCCTCATCTTTGCTAACTTGTAAGTGCTAGTAATAATCACTCTGGTTCAATCAATGCAATATATGTTGAGTAAAGATTTTGATAGGACAAAGGAATAGAGTATTTGACAGACATCGTTGATTGATAACATAGCTAATACAAAAATAATTACCTGACATGCCAAAATTTGCATATACCTGTAGCTTCTGGATCTGGATTTTACATGATACATTTCTAAATTCTTCAACTCTATTTTTTCTTGAGCCAGAAATCTTGTTAGAAGGGGAGTTAATATAACACTGCTGGGATCTTCAGCTCTTGACAGTATGTTGAATTAAAGAAATTAACAAAAGAGCTAAAAATGAGGCTTTAAACATACTTAAAATTTTTCCCATTTCCAACACGATTTGATGTAGGTTTGTATTTTAGAACAGAGGACTTTTCTCACATCATAAATACTTCTATTTATTGACTCCTGATTTTTTTCTTTGCTAGGACTTTTCTTCAGTAATTCACAAATATTTATGTATAGTGCATCATTGTTTAAATTTTCTAAGGCTTGATGCATGACCACATCTTTAGCAATGTCCCTAGATCACTTTAATTTTAGTTTATCTTTTGAATTAGTGCTTCCTCTATTTGAAGTAGCCATGTCGTAATTCTGTCTAAGAAAGAGATTTATGCTGGGACAAAGGAAAGTGGACCAGTACTTTAAGGCACATAGGAAAGAGCACCCCTGTGACTGACTAGTAATATTAATTCTCATCTCTAACGATAAGGGGAAATTGCCAAAGTTTTTATTTTTTTGACAAGGCATCACTTTATGGTGTCCCAGATGCCATATTTTGTCTTGCTTTTGTTCTAACTTACCTAATCGCTAATAGACGTATATTAAACGGGAAATAAAAACTCAGAGATTCAGTGCACAGACATTGTAACTCTGCAGTTACACTTATTAATCTATTTCTCTAAACTATTTAGGTTCTTTTTTAAATCAGGTATTCCTTTCCTATATTTAGCATTTATATTCATATTTTACTTGTTTACAAAAAGAATAAGAAGTTGTCTAGAATAAAGATATTAAGAAAAAAATAGAGACCTAAACGTGCTATGAAGATAATAGTGTCAGGTCTTATTTCTAAGTATTTTATACGTATTATCTCATTTAATCTTCGCAACAACGCTGAGATAATTACTGTTTTTTATCTTCACTTCATGGATTGAAAAACTGAGGCTTAGAGAGATTAAGTGATCTGCCCAAAGACGTATGGCTGTCAAATGGCAGAGTCGGGATTTAAACATAACTATGGCAGGTTCTAAAGTCTAAACTATATCCTCTGAAGTACTGTCCTCTTGAAGTAACTAAAGCTTTATAATTAAGTGCTACACTGAGATCCAGTCTTCCGGATAACCAAGATGAGAAAACATGACAAAAAACATAATTTTCATGATTTATAAAAGGTAAACATGACTGTTCTTCAAGAAAAGGACAATTTATTTTGTCACTAAATTCTGTGAGATATTAATTATGTAGGATTTTTATCTATGGGGAAAAGAAACGTTTGACACTTTTAACTAATCCTGAAGAAGTCTTCGTATGATTATTTCACTTTCTTACCTTTTTTTTTTTTTTAAAACAAGCATAATATAAAATATAATTTAGTAAAATGATGGTTAGCTAATGGATATAGTCAGCTGGTCATTACATTTGAATTAAAATTGACCTTGAAAAACCAAAAGGACTTGCTGAATAATACTTAATTATCTTCTAAAATATAATTTCATAGGCAAAGCTGATAAAACTGTTGAACTTTTTGAGGAGGGTCACTTTTGATTAATAGGTACTTTTCTAACTCTTTAACCTGCTAACGGTTCTGCAGTGGGTTCTCTTGGAGCTGAGGTCACTCACCGGTATTTTCAGTAGAGTGGCAGACCACTTCATCTTTGCACCCATGTATTTGTAGGAAATTCTAAGGATTTCTCCAAATAGCTGTTTTGCATATGCTCTTGAATCTGACAAATGCTAGTTTGAAATATAATCGTCCTGCTCTAGAGAACAAAGCAGAGTTGATTATGACTAAATATGTTTAAGTTTAGTTAGCTCCACCCATAAACTTTGACAACAGCAAAACCTCATCTTGCTTTCTTCGAATGACTGCGTTAATAAGAGTCGTTAGGTTGCAAAGATCAGAGGCTACTCTAGTCATGGAGGTTATGCCTAGAAATGAGAATTGCAACAATGTAAGGTTTTCATCACAGTGAGCTGGTGAGAAGTAGGGCGCTCTGGCTGGACTCATTTGTCTTCACCCTGCCCACCCTTCCTTTTATGTTTCTCCATAAACCCGATCAGCTCCTTTCTTTATCTCTTGTACTCTTTGTATTTCTTCTTGGTTTCCTCCAGTTATAAACACCTTAATTCTTTTCTATATTTCATTTCCAAACTCTCAGGGAAATACCTGTTGGAATAACTTAATCACTAGCATCCATAATGGGCCAAATGTTTATTCAGGGCTATCTTTTTAGCTAACTCCAGATTATATATTTTATTAGTTTCCTAGGGCTCCTGTAACAAATTACCACAAAATTTGTGTTTTAAAACAATGGGAATTGATTCTGTCTCAGTCTGGAAATCGAGGTGTTGACAGGGCTACAGTTTCCCTGAAGACTCTACAGGAGAATCTTTTCTCACTTCCAGCTTCTGGTGTTTTCCGGTTTATGGCTGCATCACTCTAGTCTTTGCCTCCATATTTACATAGACTTCTCTGTGTCTGTCTTCTCTTTTGTCTCTTACAAGGACTCTTGTCTTAGGATTTAAAGCCCACCAGAAAAATCTCAGATGATCTGATTTCATCTCAAGATCTTTACCTTAATTATATTTGTAAAGACCTTTTTTTTTTTTCCCAAATAAGTTTATATTTTGGTTCCAGGGATTAGTCTAGGGGAGGGATCCACTTTTATATCTGTAAAGACCTTTTTTTTTTTTTTTCCAAATAAATTTATATTTTAGTTCCAGGGATTAGGATGTGGATATAGTCTAGGGGAGGGATCCACTCTTTTTCCACCTCAGGCCTTGTATGTCTTTGGCCAGGTGCTTGCTAATGACGCTGGATAGGACAGGTGCCATCCATGGCTAAAGATGCTAAAGAAAAAGCCAGGGCTAATCCTTATATAGAAATTGTGGTCAAGGTGCAGCTGCTATGATCTTAGCTTGCTTAACACATTGAATGTGGTTAATGATGCCTTAATGTGGGTCTGCCAAACCCAATTGCATATTTTATAAATAAATTGGTTCATTAAATAGGATTAAATAGGTATAGGATTATTCAGAACTGACCATTTAGATTTGGAAAAAATCCACCAAGATTCTAGTTTTACTGAAACTCACAATGCCATATTTAATTAAACAAATAAATATCTTCTTCTGATAGACAGATTAGAAAATCAAAGTTTTTTTTTTTATAAGACTGTTCCTTTTTCAGAGAGCAGTCATGTAATTGATCAAAGGAAAACACATGTTCCTACCCACTATGACAAGAGGCCAAGCCGTTCACTAATTAAAAATTTGCCTCAACTTTGTTATAAAATGAAGTGGAGACTGGGATAAAATCCTTTATGTCACTTAGGTCAAAATAAAATTATTAAAAATTGAAAAAAAAAAAACCCCTGTAACCTGTCTATATTTGCCTTCATTCTCTGATTCTGTCAGGGAAATACAGCCCATGAGAAAAGAGATTAATAGCCTAGAATATTGAACTCATACAACTGAATCCATTGCTAATTTCCACGTACAGACTCAAAAGCTGTGGCTTGGTTGGGGAATGATGAAAATATTCAAACTGCAAGTGAGCAGACATCTCCAAACTCAAACAATGCTGCAGAGAATAACACTTTTCAGATTCTGCAGGAAATGTTTTGCTAATATTGCCAATGTGTTTGTTTGCCTGCTGTTTGTTTCAATACAATGTTTGAATGGTCTTTATGCAATAAAAAGACTTTCATTCATATAAAGTGAAACAAAAGAATTCATCTAATAATGTGTACTTTTGGGAAAAAATCTTTTAAAAAGTTAGAGAAAAAAATACTAAATGTTTTTTTAAAAAAATAAAACCATTTTAGTTTTCTGAATCTCTGAACTTACCATCTGAATAATAAGTGTATGCAAAGAGAAATAGGACAGCTAAACTGAAGGCTAAAATAGGAAGGAGGAGAGGGTCTGAGGACGGTTGATTTAATTCATCAGAATTCTATATGTCCTTTGTTCAGAATTGTTCATTGAACTTTAATTTAAATAATAATGATACAAAAGTTCAACTTTCAGATCGTCAGAGGCAAAGCTGGTCCAGCCACAACAAAGACTATGACCCTGACTATCAAGGCTGCTGAGAAAAGTTTCTGGGCCTGTGAAAAACTAGTTCTCTAGTGAATCCTTAACAGGAGAAGCCTCCTGTCTAATATCTGACAACCAAAGAAACAATGATGAACTTGAACTTGATTCTTGCAGACATTGTTATATGAGGAAAGCCAGTTGTGTGAGTGGGACATCGCATGGGAAATTCTAGGAAAGGGTTGTAGAATTCATAGCCGTAATTCCATGTGGTCAGCACATTCCATGTGAGTGTAGAGCTGATAGCTAAACATGAAATAAGATCATGTTTGATCTCCGCATGGGGAAGTCACTGCAAGAGATAGACAGAGTTCCTTTGCCCAGCCAACCCAGCTCCAGTCCTGGGAAGGGTTCTAGTCTTAGCAGAGAACCACCCAGGAATGCACTGGAATTGTAAGCAGCAGACAAGTACAAATTGAGGTGTATGGATGGACTAGACCAACAAAATGGGGGTTAGAACTTACTAAACTTAAAGATTCCTTTGGTATTTGGAAACAAAGATGATCAAATCTATGGCAGAGGAATTAATTTAAGACTCACTTATAATCTTGGTTTGAGCTGCAGTGTTCTGAATGAGAGAACCATTTTTGAGATTTGTTTTCCAAGACAACCAAACTATTGTATGGTGTCTTTCCCAAGTGGCCAGGAGTTGAATAAGCTGAAAGGACTATTAACTACAAACACTAAGTTAAAGAGAAAACTTGGAAATAAACTGAACATCATTTGAACATATCTATATGAACAGATTCCTATTAGAATTTAAGATGTGCATTAACATGATTAAATGGTTCCCAGTCTTGAAGTAGTTGGAGATTAGCAGGGAAGGAAAAAGAAATCACATGGAAATACAACACAAGGTATTATCAGTCTCAAAAATAATTTTAAAAGTTTGTCATTAAGTTTAATCAGGTAAATATTTTATGGCCATTTTCTGGGCTTCTTGGCAAAACAACTTATTAGCCATGTAGAAAATACTGGGCAACTAGAATGCAACTTTCAAATCTATTTCAAGGGATTAGTTCATTTAGAGAGTAACACAGGCATAATGACACTTAGATATCTAGGTGCTCATCAATAGACTATTAGATAAAGAAAAGTTGGTACATATATATATGCAATGGAATATTATATATATATAATGGAATATTATATATGTAATGAAATATTAATATATAATGGAATATTATATATAATGGAATATTATATGTATAATGGAATAGTACTCAGCCATAAAAAATGAAATCTTACCATTTGTGACAACATGAATGGACTTAGAGGGTATTATGCTAAGTGAAATAAGTTAGACAGAGAAAGACAAATATTTATGATCTCACCTGTATGTAGAATCTAAAGAACAAAATAAATGAACAAACAAAGCAGAAATAAACTCATGGCTACAGAGAACAAACCGATGGCTACAAGATGAGAGGGGGCTTGAGACATTATTTATAAGAAAAAAAGGTTAAGAAGTACAAACTGTTAGTTACAAAATAGTCACAGAGATATAAAGTATAGCATAGAGAATATAGTAAATAATATTGTAGTTACTATGTATGGTGCCAGATGGGTACTCGACTA
This sequence comes from Pteropus alecto, assembly GCF_000325575.1. Taxonomy (NCBI): domain Eukaryota; kingdom Metazoa; phylum Chordata; class Mammalia; order Chiroptera; family Pteropodidae; genus Pteropus; species Pteropus alecto. The sequence continues at coordinate 16,123,307 of NW_006433378.1, read as the reverse complement.
GTCAGGGTAATCACTCTGCAAATTATAGAAATATTTAACCACTATGTTGTACACCTGAAGCTAATATAAAATAATATTGAATGTCAACTATAATTGAAAAATAAAAAAAGTTAAAAAATAATGTACAAAGGCAGCTTATTGGGTAAAAAAATGCAGCATTTGTAAATTTCCAAAGGAAATACTCTGAAAAGGTCATTAACTGCGTTTGTTCTTATGTGTTGGATTTAGGGATTTAATTTAATTTTATTTATATGAAAAGCCAGAATTATTACTGAATTAGAGTTTACTCTTTTCTTACTGATTTGTAAGATGTCGCTGCCTCATTCTGATCTACATAAAGTTACTCTCTGATTCCTTATCTTGTGCTGTCCTTGTCTAGATTTGGTATCAAATTTACAATAGCTTCAGAGAATGAGTATGGTCACTTTCCATTACCTTACATGACAAGAAGTTTCATGAAAATGTGGTTAAAGGTGTTTGTAAATCAATTGATATATTTTGACATAAAGTTATTGGTTTAGTGATTCCATAGTTTTAAATGATCATGGAATTCAAACTTAATCTTTTATTTTTAATTTCAGTAATGTATATTCTTTTGAAGACAATTAGATCATTTTCTCTTTTTTCAAATTTCTTATTTTAATTTCTGACTTCTTGTATTTTTATTGCCAAACTGGCTTCTTTTGCTTTTTGCTTAAATTTCTTTCTTTCTTTCTTTTTTTTACTTCTCTACAGGGTAATCTAATCAGACTCTACTTTCTCTCTGTTGAGTATCTTTTATCCGAGTAGAAGTATAGAATAGTAAGCTTCTTTGTATTTAACTCTTAGGTGCATTATTCACTTAGATTCTGACATTTTCCTTCTTTTTTAATGGGTGAGATATTTTTTCAGTGTTTAACTCCATTAACTGTCTCTTTCTTCCCTCTTCCTCCTTCTTACTTTTTTTTTTGCTTTTCAGACTTCATTATTTTATAATTTTATTGTCTTATTCCAATTTTGAAGTATTAATCTTTTTATTTTAGTTTTCTTTAATATATACTTATTTTAATAAATCACTCTGGGTCTATTTTAATAACATGCTTTTGGCTGATGTGGTGGCATGGGATCCAATGCCTTTGTCTCTATTTTCACTGAGCATTTAAAGATCATTGTAACTGGCACTGGGCTCAGAGCAAATCTAAGTCTAAGAACATGAAAATGCAGCCCAGACAGAGCTCAAAAGAACTACTTTTGTAGCACAGCAGACACACTCTTAGAAAATGCTGTGTCTTTTCATGTCCGGATCTCTTTTGTTCCTCATACTCTTCTACCTTTCTCCTATTGGTTTTATTCTAAATGGATCTTAAATTAGATAAAAAAATTTTTAAAAAATAACTCTCCCATTAGATGGTGTTTAGATGCAAGAAAAAAACACACAAAAGTTGTTCTTGAATTTGATTTGTAGCTATGACTTGAGAAAAACAAAAATAAAAAAAATTACACATGAATTCCTTGAATCCTACCTTCTGGTCTCCTGTTCATCAGCTTATTCTCAAACATTGTGGATGACTGTGCAATGCTTTCAGTGCAGCTGTTTTCAGCGGATATCTGAAATCAGCTTTTAAACAATTTCCAATTTTTCTTTTTTAAATTTGTTTTTTATTCAAATAGAAGTAAGAGAATGAGAGACAGAGAGAGAGAGAGAATGAGACAAGAAAGGCTTTACGATACATCTTTATTTCCTCTAACCATTCATCTAGGCACATGATTTATGGGAAGTGGAGCTGCATCGGTAAATCTGATTTCCTTGGATCTCAGTCTCAGGCAAAAGGGCTCTCCACAAGTGGCGCATACTACGGCTTTGTGCTAACTTACTCCACCTCTGCTTCTATTTTCTACCTCAGTCTCATTAGCAAAGCGAAGAGTTTGAGCAAATCAGAAGTCATTAATTCCTGAGCCAACATATCTGCAAATGTTTATATGACTGGGAAATATAGGGGCCAGCAGATCATAAGACGTCTCAGATTCATTTAGCCTTAGTCAGTGATTCCATTTAAGTTACATTAAGAGCCAAGTCACATAAAAATGGAGGGTTATGAAAATGACCTCCTTTAAATAAAAAGGATATAGTTTTTTATTGGTCTTTGGGCACAGATTATTAATGCCATAATAACACTAAGGAGTATTTGACATAAATTTGCAATGTTCTAAAGAGATTTATTAGGATAAGCAACATTTTATTGAGTTAATTCGGGTGCTATTTTAATGCAAAGCTAGATAAATAAATCTCCATGAAAGCCACCACAAATGTTGTGTCAGGCATACTGGGCAATAAGCAATTGAACTTGGCAGGGTGGTGAGAGGGGAAAACCTGGAGGGGGAGAGGGAAGGGTTAGAAGAGGTGAGATTTTATGTCTTAATGATTTACCCCCAAATCACTGCCTGTACTTGGCTAATAAACTATTCCCTGCTTTCTGATACTAAATTGGATTTTTCAACATTTATCAGGAAAGATCAAATGGCATTGTCAATGTTTTGCAGGTAAAGAAAATATTAAGCCAAGTGAGAAAGGAGGAAAAGAATAAAGAAAAAAGGGAAGAAAGGAGAAAGGAAGGAGGGAAGGAAGGAAGGAAGGAAGGAAGGAAGGAAGGAAAGGAGAAAGGAAGGAAGGACAATGGAGAGAACAGTTTTTGTATGATATGTAGCAACCATAGTCTTTATTTCCTACCAATATGGAAGCAAAATGTACTTATAGTAAATTTATGAAATTGGAGAATAATAGAATAATATGTACTGTAACATGGAAAAAAACCTAATGAATTTTTAACTGTATTTTTCACTACTAATGGTTGCAAAAGCACCACTTTTTTCTCTCATTCTGGCAATGGCATATGTACATGCTAGATCGAAGACATTGAATGAAGTGAAGGTGAATGAAGGCTGAAGGTAATGTGAGTTCTGGGTTCTTGTTCTTTATATGGATCTTCAACACTTTTCTTAAATTCCAGCAGAAAAATATTGGTACTGGTGGTTCCCTACTTTTCCTGACTGAAAGGAATCAAGGTAAAGTAGATAGTAGCTCTGTCATTGACTGCCTCTGTGACCTTGGGTTCATGTGTAAAATGAAGATTATAACACCTGCTTGGAAAAGAGATTTTGAAGATAATTTAAAAAACATATAATAGATCCATTAGTCTTACATTATCTTAATTTGACTTCACGTTCAGAAATTTTTTGTTTTCCTTAATATTGAGCAAGCTAGTATAGGGTAATATTTAATGAGTCATCCGATGGTTTGTTTTAAATTGCTTAAGTTACGTAAATTACAACAAAATTAGATGCTATTTAAGTACACTCAAGATACACTCAAGGTTGTTTAATGAGAGGTTAAATAAAACTAAACTTTCCTCTTTATGTTGGTCTTTCTAATCAAGACTAATTCATTTGAAAGTTTTGCTGAGGAGGTCAGGGTATTTTTATGGGTGTATTTAGAATGAACCAGTTCCGTGTTGGGTCATTAACCCAAATGAGAGTTGTTAAGTCCAGAAGAAAATTATTATTATTTCAGTGGTATTTGTCAGGGTACTGATAGAAGCCCTAAAGATGAAACATGAGGTTTGGTAGTGTCGAAGTAAATTCAGAGTAATCAGATTATAGCTGATGTAATTTAGATGTAGGAAATTTTCTGATAGCAAAATCTAATATATACAGCTCCCAGAATGGAAAGCTTCTCGGGGGAATGACCTTCATCAAGGGAAATCTTTTCAATGTGGTGATGTTGACAACAATTTAAATGTTATAAATTTATTTTTCTGGAAGTTTTTGGTTTGGAGATAACTTTGGAATTTGAATCTGGCCTGAAATAAGAGTGGGAATTGGGGCTGGTGAATGGCTTTTGCTCCATACTTTAAATTTCAGTCTGAATTTACCTTCCATCACTTAACAATAACTTCTATCTCCCATTCATTACTTGTTTCATGCCTGACAGGCACCACATTATATGCACTGTATAATTTCCCATATGTACAGAAGAGGGAATGAAGCCTAGAAAAGTAAACTATACAAAGTTACACAGTTAATAACTTGTGAGACCAAAGTTAAATCCTAGATATGACTCGAGTTGATGCTTTTAACAATTATTCTATAATCTCTGTTTTGTGTACCAGCTACAAACAAATGAGTCTTTCACCAGAGCTAGCTGGTGAGCTTCTTTGTAGCTTGTCTTCCTAGTGTTCCTCAGTAACAAGCAGTTGTCTAAATATTTGTTGAATCCAGTTTGCCACAGTCACAAATTCCTCAGTTCTACTAGGGACAGAGAGAAGGTTTAAAATTCAACTACTCAGCTTTACGAAAATAAGCGGCAAAAGTTATTGAGCTGTTTCAGAAGTCTTGCAACAGTTGTCCTTTAGGGGTCACTGGGGTGTGATTCCTCTCCTCATCTTGATTCTCTCCCTCATTTATGCATCAGAAGATAGAGGTAGACTGTCTGTGCTCCTGATACGCTTCCAGTGGGACTGTTTACTGAGGAAGAAGGTAGATGGTATTAAATTTTATTAATATTGGAAAGTCTTCTGCCAACATAATGCAGTCCATTGGTTGACTTCGTACAGAATTCATCAAACTTCACTAAAACTTGATGCCTTTAAAAGTGACTTGGGTATTCATTGTCTTTCTCTTTTTGAGGGCATCTTAAAAGCAACCTATAGTGATAGGCACAGATAAATACAAGAACCAAACCTTATAAGTGAATTATTAATTGACTGAATATACTGTGTGTAGGTTTAAAGCAGATTCTAACCTCTCGCTTTGGAAGCAAGAAAGAATTTGTCAGTTTACAAGTTTAACACAGAGAAAACAGTGCTCTGTTGTATTCTACATTCTACATCATCTACTCAGTTCTGGTGGAATTAAATAAATAGGCTTTCCCTCAAAGTTATCAGTGAACATTCTTGTATGTTACTTCATTGGAACCATATGCTTTAAGAACACTTATTTTCAACATTCATGATGCAGAAAAATATTGTAATAAATGTTAAATATCATTTTAGGTTGCTGTACTGCAGCTTTCCCAATACCTACAGCAGCCACTTCAAACTCTCTCCCTTCCTCTCTCAACCTCTTGGATCCCAGCATCTTCATCAAGAAGGTGCCCTTCATAGGAAGAGAACCCCTCAGCCTCCTGGCACCAAACCTGGACCTCATTTGCATCTACTTGGAATCAGTTTTTTTCTAATTCCTGCACAAGGAGATTCCCTGCCCCGTGCTCTGGATCCCTTTGTCCATTACTTGCCACATTTCAGGTAAAAAAAAAAAAAAAAATCATTTTTACCTTCTCCTGCATATTTAACCTCTCTCTGTCCACTGACATCTTTCTTCATTTAAGCATTTTTATATGCTTAAGACATTCTCATCTATGGCATAAAACAAAATGACCAACAGCATCAAAATCAAACTGAGTTAATAAACTGATTTGCGGACCTGGTAGATCTCTGTAAACTCTATTTGCATTATCATTCTTCAACTCCCGGAAGTCAATCCTGTGCTCCCACAGACTCCCCTTATCCTGCTTGCCAAGTCTGGGGTCAGATAAGATAAGGGATGAGATGGTTGTACTAGATGTAGCGTTCCTTTTCTTTTTATCTCTCTATTTGTTCTTTATTTTCTTAGAAATCTCTCTTATTCTATTTTTTAACCCTAAAGTAGCAGTGGAGATTTCTCCTCATGGACTACTCTAGGAATTCTGCATTTTTAGTTGTCATAACGTTTGAGATGTTGGGCTTCTAGCTTTATTAGGAAAAGCAGGTCACAGATACTTGGTATCTTTAAAAACCTGGGTAGATATTGACTCAATGAAAAAGTTTCCAAACAATGTTCAGATGTCCTGCCTGATATACATGTAAGCGTGTGTGGGGGTGGGAAACCCCAAACTTAATTTAAACATGTTGTCATTGAATTCAACTCTGTTTTAAACATAAAAAGAGTATTTTTGTTTGTTTGTATAGTTGTCAGTCCCACTGGAAGAGTATCAGGAGCACAGACAGTCTACCTCTGAATGTTCCAGGATTGAAAATACTATAGAACTTGAGGAAAAATGTTTACTGTAAAATTCAGCACTTTACCCAAGAGTTCCTCACCAGTTTGGAATTTGAATCACTGACAGGCCATTATTCATTAAGTCTGCATTTGCTGTTATTGTGTTCACTTCAGCCTATGTGGAAGATGAAATTGTGAGCCTTTCATTTTTATTTTCTGACAATATGAAACATTTCCTTTTATTCTCTTTTAGAATATAATTATTGTATTACATATAGTTTTTGATTTACATGAAAAGCTAGGTTTTATTATCTATGTGTTGCATTTGTAGATGGTAATTAGGCACAAGAAAATATTTAAGAAGTTTGTATTGGATCTAGTAAGGTGAAAGACTGCTGTCTTAAAATTTCATAATTGTTAGGCTTTTGGCTAGGACCAATTCTCTTTTTCCATGGTTATTCAAACCTTCAAAGTGTCCAGTTATCATTTATTTATTGAAGGCTGTGCATCTCCTTATCTCCAGCACAGACCTCCCTGCTGAAGTCAGGACCTTTTATTCAGCTGCCTAATGGCCATAGACATTCATATGTCTTTTAAGCCTTTCAAAGCCAACTAATAATTGTGCTCGACAGATTTATTTGCCACAAATGGCCGCTGCTCCCCTGTTTCCATCCTCAGTGGGGAAGGGTCATGTGTACTGGCGCCAATATCCAATTAAATGATGCTTTCTCACCCTCACTCACACTAGGCTGAACCAGGCCATCATCACTTCTTGCTTGCATGGTTTCTGCTTGACTTTTCACCTAACCTCCTATCTTACTTTCTAATTATCTATTCCTTATTCTCCTGCGATAAAAATATGTTCATGGTACCACCTGCTTATAATTCTTCATAGTCTTCCAAGTGTCTCGATTTAAGGTCCAGGTTGCTATGTGTGGTTCAGAAGCCAGGCACAACCTGACCCCCGCCTATCTTTCCTGTCTCATCTCTAATCATTACACTTTATACTTTAACTAGGTTGAATTGTTTCCAGTTTCTTAACATAATTTTTTTTTAGGATTAGCATTTCTTCCAAATATTAGCGTAGCAGGCACTCAATACATATTGAGGCAATACATGAAAATCTAACAAATGATAAAATATTTAAAAAATACTTTTATCTCTATAATACATATGTTGTATACAATCAAGACAAGAGTTTAATCAAACAATAGTTATGGACAACACGTGACATTTTATTTTCTATTTCACCAAAAACATTCTAGTTATAACCAACTAATGGATTGCAACCTGCAGTTTCAAAAACCCTCTGGGATTACAGTTTGGGGTAAGTATGTATGTTAGCATGGGGAAAGTGTTAATTATTCATTTCTTATTTCATATTACAAAGTATAATTTTAAAATACTACCAAGAGGGAAGCATTAAAAAGGAAGATTAAAATTATATTTTCAAATACTTGAAAAGGAAAATATGATCATTCTTTGATTTTGTAAAAGAGAAATTAGTAATTGGTTCATTAAATTGGAATTAGTAAGAAAATGAGATGAGCAGAGAACAATCTATAATAATTTTTTTTAAATGAGGGACTCAAAGCTACAAGGGCTAAAAATGAAAAGAATAGAAAATGTAAACTAGAGTTGGAAAAGTGAAAGTTTCAGGACTCTATCTTTGTAGTAACTGGAAAAATATTCAAAGATCTTCCTAATTAGAGGAAGAAAGTATAAATTATGAGGCAAAAGAATGAAGTGGTGAATTATGAGAACGATTTTAGTAAATTCCATATCCAGAGACCTGATTTTTAGAATTTCTACTTGGTAACACAAAGTCAGTGCTTCTTTTGACATTTTACCTTGACCAGGTGTACAGTCAGAATGTCTGTGACACTCCAAAATCCATATGTTGAAATTCTAACCCTCAGGTGATGTTATTAGGAGGCGAGGTCTTTGGGAGGTGTTTAGGTCCTGAGGATAGAGCCCTCACAGATGCAATTAATGCCTTTAAGACAGACTCTAGAGAACTCCCTCATCCCTTCTGCCATGAGACGACACAGTGAGAAGACAGCTGTCCATTAGCCAGGAAGTACATTCTCATTAGACACTGAACATGCTAGCACTTTGATCTTGGACATCCCAGCCTCCAGAACTGTGAGAAATAAATTTTCGTTTTTCATGACACTCAGTTTATGGTATGTGTTACGGTGGCCTGAACAGACTAAGATACCTAGAAATGTCAATAAGAGAAGGAAAAGGAAATCATTTTAGTGAGAGTGTGTATGTGATGGAAGAACAGGGGGAAAGCTGACCTAAATACTACTATTTGGACATTTGTGTATAGCGAAGAGTTTTTATAAAATTGTGTAAAATATCATTTTAAGCGGGCTTAAGGTTTCTATAATATAACCTTCTGAAGGTTTTTGTAAATTAAATTACTAAAACTTTTGTTGTATAAATAATACAAAATTTTTATTGATTTAGAAAAAAATATTTAAATAACACTAGGAGATACCAAAAGAAATAAGAAATTATGTAAGTTGTAGAGCAAGAACAAATAAGCTTTGGAATGTCATCAACATAAAAAAAATTGAGCACAAAGTTGTAAGCCCTTAATAAATGTTTCCGAATGCTTGTAGAATATATGAAAAGAGAAAGGCCTTAAGAAATTTTTCATAAAGAAACCCCAGGAGTGGAAAAGAGAGAGGTTGAGTAGCAGAACATGAAGCTTATAAAGATAAGAAACAAAACAGAACCAGGACTCAAAGGAGTTAATGCAAATAAAAAAAGGAGATTAAAGTCACTGCTGGGTTTTGACAAATCAGAAAAAGCTCATAAGTATTTAAGGACAAGTTTATTATTTCCTCACTAATTTCTCACTAATAAAGAAAAAGAATTATTAACGGTGCTCACTGTCGGAAGTGTGTTTTGAGACACCCATGAACTTGCACATTCTTTTAGTAGCTACCAGCAGGATGAATGGAAAGTGCAAATGAAGTGTGAATGAGGAAGCTATATATGTTTACAACAATTAGGTTCTCTTTTTACTTTTTAAGACGCATTTTGAGTTTCTCTAAATCTTTACCATGATATTTGGGCCTTTCGAACACCAGAGATGATATGAAAGTTGTGGCAAAAACAGAATGTAGAATTAAAAAGCTAACCCAGAGCTCACTCTGTAAAGACAACTTTGCTTTTTAATTACTGTAAATGTCTTTCAGCTTTATATTTACTTGGAATTCATATAAAGACTTTCAAACGTTTTCTAAGTTCAGCTCAGAAGTCACCTGTGTCTCCACTTATCTTCTCAACTTTGTGATTCGCATCAAAGCTATGTGAGTCAGCTTCAGAGGTGGCCTTATATCCAGGAATATGTACTGAGTACCTGCTGGGTGCTGGAACCCTGGTCTAAGAACTGGGTACATGGCTGCAAAGTCAGAGATGCCACCCTTGATCTCATTGAATTTTGAGTCTAGTAGGAAAGGCTGATACTAATCACACAATCACAGAAGAATGTGCATTTATAGGTGAGGTAAGTGCTACAAGTGAAAGGAGCATGGGAACTAGATGCCAGGGAAATCCAATTTAATGTGGGGGAGTGACAGAAGGTTTTTTGAGGAAATAACTTTAGAGCTGAGTTCTGGAAGACAAGAGCTATTTAGGTAAGGAAGGAGAGCAGAGAATGTTCTATTATGGTTAGGCAGATGGAAACAAGACACAATGGAAAAAAATATCACAATGGTTAGAAAATGTTTTTTGCCTCTTCAATTTTCATTCAAAATGCTATATTTAATTCAACCCTTTATATGTTATGGAATGTGATAGGGTTCTGTAGTGAAAATGAGCAGAACTCAAGAGGCCTAGGTGTATAATTTTGGTTTATATGGCTTCCTGAGCAATCTCTCTGGACTTTGATTTCCCATGTAGACAGAGACCATTGGATTAGATGACCTCTGAAGTACACTTGACCCTTGAACAATGCATGGGTTAGGGGCACCGACCACCTGCGCAGTTGAAAATCTGTGTGTAACTTTTAACTCTCCAAAAACAATAACTGATAGCTTACCGAAAACCTTACCAATGACATAAACAGTCTATTAACACATATTTTGTATGCTATGTGTATTATATATTGCATTCTTATAATCAAGTAAGCTAGATTAAGAAAATCATAAGGATGAAAAAATACTCTTACAGTATTTATTGAAAAACATCTGTGTGTAAGTGGACCTGCGCAGTTTAAACCTGCATTGTTCAAGGGCGAACTGTACTTTTCCAGTTAAAATTACTGACTTTTTGGTTCATGAAAAGAAATACTGGATTAAGAGTAACTGATACGGGCTCTGTATCGAGAACAATAGTTCCAGTCATTTAAAGCTTGTTTCAGGTATTACATTTTTAGCCCATGAAAAAGAGTCTGGTCTTGATGTAGCTACTACTACCATTCTCTGGAGCTCCCCTAGCCTGTCCATAGGAGACGGTACATCAAATGTCACATAACCAAAAGTATCCTTGCAGAAAAACTCTGGTGAATACAATTATGTATTCAACAAATATGTATTCAGTAACCACCATCTGCAAAGCAACAGGATTGAATCAGAAACGGTCTCTAATTTGGGTGCTTAAATGTATATTGAGAAGATTCTCTTGAACATAAAAGAGAATTTATATCTTTAACTATTTGCTCCGAGTAGCTTTAGTCAAACAATGAATACATTCATTGTTTAATGAAATTCAGAGGAAAATATTTGTTTGTGTAAACACTAGCCTAATTTCATAATTTTGGGATTAAAATCTTAATATGATAGGCAAATGATAGGATACATGCTAAGTACTATTCTTGTGGAGACTTTGATTAGAATAAAAAACACCATCAAGTGATGAGCTTATTCTTAATGATACTTTTAGTTTTACACACACAAACATAGACACACAAGTAATTTACAAGAAAATAAAAGAATGTTAAGTTTTTTATTTCTTAAACAGTTTATGTTCATAAGGAAATTTAGATAAAGAAAACTAAATTCTTTATCAAAATCGTAATTTTTAAAATTCTATTCGGTGCCACTCTTTTTTTTAGTCCTGTTGATGAAAAAATCTTTTTATATTCTGGGTTTCAAATGACTTAAGGGAACGGTGCCAGGGGAATAGCAAAACAAACACCATTTTCTATGAATATCTGGCTCATAAAATTGAGTTTTGGACAGCTTATAGAAACACTTTTATGTCTGGGATTTGTCATCTTTGAAAATGTTTATCTTGATGCACTGGACCTCATAAGGAGACAACAAAAAAGGGGTGATGCTGTGTAACTCAGTGACCAATTATGGTGCCAACTGTCATCTCTGGAACAGTTGCTTGTGTTGTACATTTGGCTGGTCTTAGAGTTTCTCTTTTCTTTTTTTTTTTGTGTTGAGAGAAGGCAACCTCATGAGTGAGAGCAGACAAAGGAATATTTTAGAGATGCACAGATTACTTCCAGAAAATTCAGTCCTATCCAGATGGCATGAGAACCATGTTTTGTTGTTGTTGTTGTTTGTTTGTTTGTTTGTTTTTACCTACATAGGAGATTGAGGAAAATTATGTAGTGTCTTTTATTTTTTGTTTTTAAAGCTATACTGAGGAATAGTAAATCATGTCATGGATATAAGTCATAGTAACTCACACTTCTATGCAAAGTTAATTTAATTTTGGCTATATTGATCAAAACAAAAGTAGAAGGAATCAAATGATTTTCATGAAATATTATATATGATTTAAAATTAAAAACCCTTACTCTACATGTGATTTGTACTTTAGTCTGTCATTGTAAGCAAAATAGTAACAAATATTTTTCCAATAAAGATTTAATCACCTTTTTGTTCAGAAGTAAATTTTGAGTCATGTGATGGAAATGATACACGTTTACAGTATTACTAATTATCAATAGATTATTTATAGCAACTTTAGCTTCTGGTGGGCTTTTTATCATTCATTATTTTAAAAGTTTCTAAGTTACCTTCTCCAGCTAATCATGATGAAAGTTTTGATGTTAGTATCAGCTCAACAGGTTGGGGGAAGTTATAACTTCTGTGAAGAAGTAACAAAATGTTATAGAATGCATTTGGAAGCCAAATAAAATAATATGTAGATTTCTCAAATTTTTGCATAATAACTCAATTTCTCTCCATTTGTTAAAGTGATTCGAATAATCCTTTAAGACAAGTTCATTCAAAAAATTATAAATAAATCCCGAAATCATGGAATCCCTGGACTTAACTGTAAACCTACAGTAAAGCTGTCCTGTAAAATTGCCTTGCTCATGTAGCCTGAGCCTAGTGTGCATGGCAGCTAGAAGAAGCGAAGAGTACAGATAAGGATTTTATGGCAGTGGGAGAGAATAACAAAGTTGTAGTTCTTAAACTGTAAGCTGTTTTCTCAGAGCAATAGCCAAGGATGATAAAATATCTCCATTGAGGAAATCAGAGAAACAGATTGATGCTCAGAGGGACACAAGAAAGAGCAGTGTTGGAGAAGGGTTTTGCAAAGCCAAAGTGACTGTGAGGAGCAGGTGATGGATCTCATAGATGGTATGGGGGAAGAACACGCATTGTTACAATGTCGACATTGCATAGATCTGTGAAATAGGTAGATCCACAAAAATATAGTTAATGAAAATTCTGTACAATCAGAACTTGTTTGTTTGTTTGTTTGTTTGTTTTTCCGAAAGAAACTGTTTAAATGTTCTACGTGTGTAAGGAGGCATTTATTTTGGTGCTAGGCAGACATGAGTCTTAAATCCAGCTCAGTTGATTGACTGACTTTGTGATGTGATGGAAGTCTACTAACTTCCGAGCACTTCAGTTTTCCCTCTTAAATGTCATCGTTAAGAGAATTAGACCAATGTAATATAAAGAGCTCACTGAGGTAAGATAAAATCTGCTGCTGTTTTTACCCTGGGGTAGTGAGTATCTTTCATTATTGATTACATAAGAAATGCACATTTATTGGAAATTGAAATATTTAAGCAAAACAAGAAAAAATCTGACAAAAATTCCACTAGCCATTTATTTTTATTGTTACCATGTACTGTGTACCTTCCCAGACATTTTTCTGTGTGCATATATACATGCAATTAAATAAATACACTTGTTTCAAAATGGACATATACTCTAAACGTTGTTAGTGACTAGGATCTTCCATATACTGTCTTTCCAGGTGATATAGTTACACCAACATTGCTACATAATATTTCATTGTATGCATATGTAATAGTGTGCCTATTACCTTGATATTGTTTTAAATTTCCAGTTTTTCCTTATGATAAATAATTTTTCACTATATCAGCATCATTTTGGTGTACATGCATGATTATTTTCTTAAGATGCATCTCAGAAGTAGAATTGTTAATTTTAGATATATAGTACTAAATTGTTTTCAAGAATAATTATGCTATTTTATAGTCCTACCAGTAATTTTATGTCTTTCTCCTCACATCCTTGTACTAAAAATATGCATCAAAGTTTTTCTTGTGCTGAAGAGATATTTAATTCAATTTTTAAATTAATAAATCTTATTTCATGTATTAAGCTTCCTTTAAAAACATTTATTCAACTCTTTTTTTTTGGTCTGTGCATATCTTAATACTACTTCTAAAATGTCGCATTTCACATTAAGTCATTTAGAAACGTAACACTTCTCTATCTGGTGAATCGATTAGCTCAAAACTTGTTAAAAATATATAACTTTTTGGACTGCACGTTAAATACCTACAAATGCATCCAATATGAACGTGAAGCTTGAAAGGATCAATAAAAACACAGCAGGGGAAAAGTTTCTGCCAGAAAAGCTTTGATAGCTGTCTTTTCAAAGAAGCACACTTATCTCGTCTGAATGCTCCATTTTAAAAAGGAAGACAGAAATTTCCCCGAAGGCAGTATTGTTTTTTGAATCTTAACCACAGTCTCATTAGTAATCAGGAAGTTATTCTAGAATTTTATTTTGAATCTCCTTTAAAGAGAAATATGTTTAGCCTCTGACTAGGCAAAATAAGGTAAATTTAGTAGTGAAATAAAACGTGAATAAAACACACTGTAAGATACACCTTGCTTCCTTTTAGCTCCCAAATATGAATTTAATTGAAGCACAGATGAGGCAGAATCCTGTGTTTATTTCATAAAGTAATTAAAAAATTTATAAAAGATATTTTCAAATATTTAAAATGTGGTTAAGGGCAGAATGGAGAATCCTTGTTTGAAAATTCAATAGTTTAAATTTGAGTAAACTCTGGTATTAGAGTGATAATAAAGGTTATTCCACCAGGCTATATCTGATCTTAATTCTTTCCCAAGTAGATAAAATGTTAAAGAGATAGGAAGTAGGGGAGAAAAGAAACACAGAAGAAAAACTTCTATCTGAATAATACATTTTGTACTTGAGTGAAGCAAATCTACATAGTGGTCACTTATTTAAAAAATGGGAATTGCCATTTCCCAATGAGAAACAAGATACAAAAATGTTAGGTATCCAAATCAAACTATTTTAACTAAAATAGTTAAAACCTCAGAGGGGAAAAGAGAGATCAGCATCAGGAAATATAGAAAAACAAATATCTTCTAATACTCATAGAAACCTACGTTTCTTCTTAGATAAGCAAGAAAAGCTCAGTGTACTCTAAAATGATTATGGAGCCTTAAAAGAACATTTGGCCACAGTGTCACATGCGTCTCTTCTGCCAGATGAGCTTGGAATATACTATGTGCCACGCAGGCTGTCCTGACCACATGCCAGCCTTCTGCCATGATCTTTACTTCTAGGGCCTTCCCCCAGGCTACAGAGCACCAGGAATGACTCAGTTTTAGAAGGTGAATAGTCAAAAGAGAACTGTCTCTTATAAAATTAGTGAAAATACAACCTTTAAATTTCTTTCGACATTTTTTTGAAATTCTTTTTTTAGAGTACTGCAATTGTCTATTTCTCTCAATTTGTAAGAGCAGCTGTAATTTACAATTCAAATAATTAAAATATGTGAGCCATGAATCTCTATTGCTTTCGTTTATCTTTTTTCAGACTATAACCACAGGGTATACAGGCAAAAGCTAACAAAATAGGTGGTAATGAGCCACTTAAAATAGTAAATTTGGGGGATACCATACAGACTCCTACAACTGAATATTTAGCAACTTGGTCAATAATAAAATTTTAGGCAAATGGTTTGCATGTCCTAGGGAAACTAATATCATTGTTATAGCATTTCTGTTGCCTGTAGTATATATAAAAAGGCAATTTTAAGAGAATTGTGTTAAAGCAAAATTTTATATTATTGGCATTAAACCTTTATCATTATATTTGCTTAGGATCTTTACTTTCTTTCGGTCATATTAAATGGACATCATGGTGCTATAAAAACTTGAAATGGCTTAGACAATCTCAGTGACTTCAGAGGAAATCGATACACACAGTGCTGAATTTTACCCAATAGAAAAATAGTTTTTTAATACTTAATTGCACGCAAAGCACAAATCAGGAAGAAAAAAAGGAACATGAATTACTTTAGCCGATTTGTTTTAACAGGGCAGGAAAATAACTTCACTGTAGGACTTCCATTTGTCCGGTAAAAAAAACCACCACCTGCTTCTTTAGATCATGGCTCTCTTAGTAAATGTTACCGTTTTCATTTTGAAACTCCCTTTCAGCTGTCCTTTTTTCAGAGACAAAATATCAAACTACCAATATCATGGTCAAAATAAATTTCTTATTTATGTGATACTTACTGGAGACAGCTGTTAAGAAGCAATCATGGTGGCCTGCTTGCTCGCCACTGCATTGTGTCTATGTGACATGAAAGAGCTGGAGGGTGTTTAAAATCGAAAATAGTGGTGTTTGCTTTATAGACATGTTTAAGATAAATTGATCTTGAGGCTGTTGTAACAACTAAAGCTACTGCGGTTGTTAATGCTACTTTTTTTTTGAAATACTTCTCAACTGCTGTTGCTATAAGCTCATCGTAGAAAACTGGAAAAATGATCAGTCTTGAACTTAATTCACAGGTTGGCCTATCAGATACATGTATGTTGCAAAGTCACCTAATTTTATTAGCCTTGATTTCCTCAAATATAAAGCGAGCATAGTAATAGTAATATCTACCTTTCTCACTATATAAAATTGTTTTAGAAATAAATAAAATTATAGAAGTGCTAGCTTTCGGGACAATTTAAGGAAATCTACTAAATATCGAAGTTGGTGAAATTTATTCTTTATAACTAAAATTGAGTTAATGATATATTACCTCATGAAGCGATGTTAATATGTATATGGCTGAGTAGGTCTATGCAATTATTTTGGAAGATCCAAAGCCAGCTCTGCTCAAGACCAAACATGTTTGGTATGCTGGTCTTCATGTTAATACTCATTCATTTTGTGGTGTGAACTGTGAAAATCAGCATGTAAGGATATCTGGCTTATCCAGGGCTTAAGGTCGGAAAGTAAAAAAAAATTCTTATTAAATGATAGGTCTGTTTTTCCTTTTTGTCTTCCTATTTCTTCATATATTTTCTATACTTAACTCAGCCACAAATAATTTAAGTCTACTGTTCTTGAATTCTGTAGAGTTAATAACCAAGAATTAAAGCATGGTTACTCAGAGCCTTTTCACCATATTGTTTTAATTGAGTTATTCCAAAATAAAACAGGATTCACTGTTCTAGAGTGAGGTTGATTTGTTGGTTAGAAAGCACACAAGGCAGTCAACCTAAAGGACTCAGAAAATAGTTGATTTATAAAAGTCAGTGGTCAGACTATGGTTAAGGGCAACATTTAGGGGAATTAGAAAGCAAACAAAAACAGCCTCATTCCTTCCTGACTAATTCTTTATATTTGTTTCTATTCAGAATGTTTTTAAGTGCCCTAAAGGGGGAGCGGGGAGCACTGGACCACTTGATATAAAATTAACAAGAAATATGGGACAGTGAATGTGAGTTAAAAGAGAAGCAAATTGGCAAGATGACTGTTGACATCAGCAATACAGCTCTCCACTCCAGACTTCCAACATTATCCTCAAACTGGGCTTTGCTTCTTTCCTTTTTAGTTCTGAAGAGAAAGGCAATTATGTAAAATAGCGTACAGACAACCATGAACTCACCATAATCAGTCTTAATGCCATTACATAGCTGTAGAATATTTCTATGAGAAATAAATTTTATAGGTAATATTTTAAGTTCTCTTTGTTCCCTTCCAGTGTGATTTTCTTCTCGCCTTTAAATTTAGTGTCCATTATCAGATTTTGCCTTATTAATTTTAAGAAATTTTAAGATACATATGTATATGTAAGATATATATCCATACATAATAAATAACATTGTTTTTTAATTTACATATATGCCTTCAGACTGAAAGTAGATTTTTGTTCAATATTGTAACTAAGATATCTGTCTATGTCAGGGCATATAGATTTGTTTTATCTGTTTAAGTTCTATATTATTTCACCACATACATATATAACATTTTATTCATCCATTTCCATATAGATGGGCATTGATTATTTTATCACAATATTATGATAAATTCTTTGAGAAGGTGTCTTTTGTGCACAAGCTCCTGAAAGCTTCTCTAGGCTTTATACCTAGAAATGAAATATTTGGATAAGCTATGTTCCTTTTCAAGTTTAATAGATATCAAATTGCTCTAGAAATGAATTATATCAGTCTATATGCAATAAGTCCATTATCTCTTAAATTTAATATTTTAATTAATTATTCCTACATGAGTTTTCTTTTAGTTGACCCTTACACGACCCAGCTTGAGAGAGATGTGCTGGAGGGGAACTAGGTAAGATGTCAGCATCTTAGTTTATCAGATTCTGTTCTTGGTGGAGAACTAATGTGGGATCCAGTTTAGGTGAGGGCTAGCTGGGGAGTTGGGCTCTTACGGAGAAATGATAGTATGAACTGCAGTTCTGTTTTTACATGGTTACTCAGGAGACAGAACACGAGCAGTGGGTGCAGCTGACTGACTTTGGTTCCCGCTCACTAATAAAGGAGGACTCTCTGTTTTGCCAGTCTGGCCTTCCTTGGCTCAGGCTGAGGTAATTAATGCCTGAGGTGAGCCAATATTTCTTACAGGATGTTGCCCAGGAGTAAGACATACTAAGGCACACAGCCAAATGGGAGTGTTTTTCCTTATTTATACTTTCGTTCTTTGATTTGGAGGGATTCCTGGTTGTAAAGTTAATGGGAGACAAATCTCAGTTGTCACACCAATAACACCAATACTTTTGAAATAATTGATCATTCCGTTCCATACAGAATAAAGAGTAAAAATGATGATGAAAAACACCCCGCTTATTACTTTTTCAAAAATGAATGAAATCTTGTGTTCAGTTAATTTAGGGCATGTTGTGAGTTACAAAATATTCAACACCAATGCAGACTTCTGTTCACCTGGGCTGACTGTCTCTCCTGGTCCACCTGGTGAGCGAACTCTCCCAGCTGTTTCACGACTTGTCTCGAGCATCCCCGTCTATGAGAATCCTTTCTTAGTGCACTCTCCTTCGTGTTCACCCCGTCTGCACCAAAACCACAATGTTTTTTTTTTTTTTCCATATCCGTAACACTTGTATCACCATACTGGAATCTCCTTAACAACATTGCAAAAGAGGCAGCATGAGGGAGTAAGTAAAGTGGAAACTATAGATTGGATTGCCTTGGGCTGAAACCCATCATTTAGTATCTGTGTGATCTGGGGCAAGGTCCTTTAACTTTCTGAACTTTAGTTTTCATATCTATAAAATGTGTATAATAATTCACCTACTGCATAGTATTGTCAAGATTAATTAAGTTAATATTAGCTAATACATAAAAGCATTTGGAAAAGTGACTGAGACACAAAGAGACCAATAGTGTTAGCTATTCTTTTCTTTATGTCCCTGAGGGCAGAAACTATCTTCGCCTATAGATTCAGAATTCCTTGCACTGTATCTGGTAAATAAATGGTTGCGCAGAACTATGGGTTCAGTTCGAACACAGATGTACCTATTTTCTGAGCAAGTATCTATATAGTACACCTTTTATTCTAATTGAATGTATTCCACTTTTAATTCAGGCTTAGAGATGCCTGTTAGCTAGTCTTTGTTTTGACAGATTTTTAGCTTAAGTTGTCACCTTCATGCTAAGTCTGCCCTATAAGCTATGAAAGGAGGTAAAGAAGCAGGATAACTTTTAACAGCAGGGAGCATCTTATTGGCATGCCATCTGGGGGACAAAGACATTTTGAAATGTTGTATTTTCTCACTACAAGCCTGAGAAATACATTTATTTGTAAATTCCATTAGAAGGCACTGTCCTCTTTCACCGTAATGGGTAGATATATTTGGAGAACACTGGATTGTTTTAGGAGCTTCACATAGATTGTTACAGCTATAGGCTGCAAAGTAAAAATACTTTAACATGATTATTTCCAAATCAGATGTTGTCTTTTGATTTAAAATAATTTCTTGTAGGACATAATGTTAAATCAAAATTTCTATATATACAACAAAATATTTTACATTGCATTTACTGAACTTTCTCAATTGATATAGCACATTTTAAATGTTGAGCTGTCAGTAAATAGAATTGCAAAGGTTCTTAGAAATGTATATCTGTTTTAAACTTTTAGTTCTTTTCTTAGGCATCTGTTTTTCAATTGAAGTGGAAATTTATGTGAATGTACATAATATAGATCTGTGACCTTTCATCTTTCATCTAAGGTACTGGACTGGGTAGATCATGCTGCTGTTGAATATTGTAGCCTGTATCTTACAGTCATTCTTTAAAGATTACTTATTTTTACTTGGGAGATTTTGATGTGCCTCTTTTTTTTTTTTTTTTTTGAGACAGTTGCTTTTAAATGTTTTCTTTAAAAATATGAAGGAAATAAACTCTTAAGGTCAATATAATTCAGAGCAAGAAGACAAAAAAATGAAATTTCGGAGTAAAAGGAAAATTTCGGAGTAAAAGGAAAATTTCGGAGTGAAGGAAATAAACTCTTAAGGTCAATATAATTCAGAGCAAGAAGACAAAAAAATGAAATTTCGGAGTAACCTAAACCTTTGTTTAGGTTATCATCTTCCCACACTCCAACACCTATAAAGAAAGAACTTCACTGAATGACACAGAGGAGCCTTGAATGAGAGCTCGGAACTGGTGATGGCATATGCTGAAACTAACTAAAGAATTTTAATTGTTCTTGAATATCTGTCCTGGAATGGATAAAATCCACTTTAAGGATAAAGAAGGGAACTTTATAGTAGCAAAAGGACTAAATGTACTAAACACAGCTGTAAAAATCACTCTTTTTTTTTTAAGCTAATATCTTTTGTCTGACTTCTTTTGAATCAATAAAGAAGGATTTAGCTGTCCATAGCCGTCCATAGCTGTGGGTCAACTTATTTGGTCTAAGTCTTTACAACTTTTTCATATAAAAATAAAAGTCCAAGGTCAATTATTTTTCTTCTGGTCATAAATTTTGATTTATTTACAGTTACCGTATTCAGACCACCATTATAAATTTGGAATAAAAATGTGTATACTTTATTAAAGTCCAGTGTCAGTATCCTTTAAAGATTTGCTCAAATGTTACACCTTTCAAGAATGCGACATCTTCCCCCTCCTACCTCCCAATATTCAACATAGTTTTATCGCAATCTACCCAGAGTGATACAAACTAACTTTCAAAGAAATATTTTTTAGCTTAAATCTTTTAGAAAATGACTTTATATTGTCCTAAAAGCAGCTTTGAAGTCAACTGTTTAAGAGTGATTTATAAATACAGTTATTTGCAGGCTGCATATCTGTTTATAATACAGCAAATATAGAATGCAGTCTTTGCTACATGTAAAACAAAATTGAGTCAATATGTGGTTTTTGAAATGGAACAAAGACAGAAAATTCTAAGAAAGATAATCCAGAAATAAAATATAAAGCTAAATTTACCAGTTTGCACCAATACCTGGATTCCTGAATTTACAGAAAACATGTTAATTGAAAAGAAAAAGTGGTAGCTGACAGAGATGAAGAATGTGAGTGGAATGAAAATCAGACTCACTGAAAACCAGGTGAAGGACTTAGCATGGTGTACATTTAAGTTCAGGTTTATATGATTCGTGTTCACACAGTCTTGTTCTAAGCTTATTAGAAATGATCAAGTCAATATACGATACTTTTATCCATTATTACAGCTCATGTCTTCTATCTATACAGAAAAATATGCCGCTGTGATATAACAGAAAATGGAGTCATCATTCCCATCTTGAAGACCAAGGATTTAAGAGAATGATGAGCATCTGTGAAGTGACTTCTGAACTATTTTTATTTAGAGGCAACCATGTCCTGTTTTTCTTATCAATATCTCTCAGTAGAGATGGTTTTAGAACCTTTTTTAAAAGAGTATTTTAAATTAAGAGACTGTTGTCAAACAGCTAATACTGTAAGATGATTTTTAAGTTGTGTACCTACAAAAGTTTCATTGAAATTTTGGTTCAATTATGAATTTATGTTGGGTGGGAAAGTATTTTTAAGTTTAGATTTATTGTTTCTAAAAAATCATTAGTCCATGAATGATTTGGTTATTATCTAAAGAAGAATATATTTAAAAAATTCAGAGTTCTCTATGTAACTATGAAGAGCATATCTGAAATATAGATGGAATCTATTTCTTTTGGATACTAGTACCATTAAAAGAAATTTATGACAGCATAATTAAAAGATTGGAAATTAAGTTATTGTGTATATAACTTTGACTTTATTATTTGATCATTTTAACTTTAAATATAGTAAAGGAAATCAATATTTTAAGTTCACTTCAAACTAAGTTAACTAAATGATTTCTTATAATTAAGTATGCTACACAAAGAGTTCTATTATAATTTTATTAAACAAATTCTTGAAGATTCTGTGCTAAAAACTACAAGTCAGTTTATCAAAAATTTGTATTTTTATCAGTTTCAGAACTACTATTGCAATTTTATTTTTGTGCTGCTTCTTTCATAAACTCATATTGAAAGATAATTGGATCGAATCGAGTATTTAAAAATTCAACTTTCACTGAAATGTTTAAGCTATTTTTAGTGATTATGTAGAAAGTTATGAACATTAGCTATATTAAAATCAAAAGATTTTAGTTACAATTAGCTTCTATATTCAGACACAGTCACCAGTTTTTAATTTTTAATATGAGAATTAGTTCATCTTGGAAGCCCACTGAATAAAAATTATCCTTTATTTACAATATTGGAGAGAATTTGAAGGAAGGACAGATGATTGACAATAAATATGTCTCAAAGTTGTCAAAACATTTAGATAAAAGCGTAAAAATCCCAGTCCATTTTCTAGCAATTTTATCTGTTGTGACAGCCTTGACGCCTCTAGACTGTCTCGTTGAGAGAAAGCTCCATGTTCCTGACATACATTATTTTAAATTCCCTAAAAAGTCCCCAAGAAACTTGCTGTGCTTCCAAGAGAGCTCTGGTTAGAAGCTGTGGGGTAGTCACATGATACAGTGGGGTTGAACAATGCACATCCCACCCCCCGCCTCACTGACCCATGGCATACAGGGTCCCTAGATTTGGGTGATGCCTGAGCAGCTTCATCATTAGTCATTTTTTAAAGCGACCTCCCAGAGAGCTCGCACCTGCTGGGGTGGCTGCACTGTGAACTTCAGAGGGAGGAAGGCCAGGCACAGATTAAGCCAAACTCTAGCCTTAAATCTTTTCTTCTCACTGTCTTTAGCTTTTCACCCATGTCTTCCAGACATTTGCTCTTGGAAGTTGGAAGTGCTCTGTGCATCCTTTCTGCTCTGCCCCATGGGATCTATCTTCTCTAATACGTAGCACCATGGGCAGACACACGTATATCTCCCCTGCTTAGAAACACCAGTCCAAGGATGAGCTCATTTCATTCGTCACTGTCACCTGACCACCCTGCTATTGGCAGCCTCTTAGCTCTGCTGTCTCCCAAAGCTGCTTATGTTCTCTCTCCTGGAACTAGTGGTAGCCCCAACAAATGTGCTGGCCACTTGGTTTCTGCCTGAGGAGGGAAGCTGGTCACAGAAGCCACATTCCTCTCTCAGAACCTGCCACCAGGGTTGGTGATGGTGGAGGCATTTCTGTTGTCTTCCTCAGCACACACCTAAAGCCTTTCTTTCATGAACCTGGTTTGAAATGAACTTCTCACCAACATATGCATTCCTAAGCTGGTGGGAAGAAGGGATATTAGATTCATAGTGTCTCAACACCTAAACACTTTAACTGCATACATATATTTATTTATGTCCACCTCAGTAATAAAGACGTCCTTTAAATGAAGACACACAGCTCTAAGGCTGTATTTCTAAAGCTTTATTTATCCTACTTTCCCACATTTTCCCTCATTAATTCAAGCTGGGTATACATGCAAATGAGTCTTGGGTCAAAATCATGGCCCCCTCATGCTCTTCCATTTGGGAAACAATTTCTTCTCCTCTCCCACTTTTTCTCTCCCCTCCCCTCCTCTGTCCTCCCTGTCACCCCCTTTTCTCTCTTTTTCTTTCCAATCATTTTCCCCCTTCCTTTCCTTATTTCTTTATCTTTCTTTTACAAACTACTTCATTTTCATAAACAAAGAAAGTGTATGCTGACATTGATGAGGCATGAAGACAATTCCTTTAAAGTGATACTTTTCAGAATGAACATCAAAAATGATATTTCACATGTATTAACCATGCAAAGAGAGGTCCAGATATTAGTGATATGCAATATATTTTAGCAACACTGTTTTTATAGAAATGGAAGGAGTGTTTCTTTGAAAGTATTCTGGTTCTAATGCAGATGACATGAACGAAGCAAAGATCATTAATTACTGGTGGAATAGTTCATTATGAGGCTAGAGCAGGTGGATTTTGTGTTTTATGTTTCCTCCCCAGTCTTATCCCAAGGGACAGAATTTTAGTGTTCTGAGCAGAGAAGCCAGGTGTGTTATGAGAACATAAAATTTCCTTTTTTAACTCCATGAAATTGATTTAAGAAAACATATTTGCTGTTTTGTAATTAAGAGAAATGACTTGGAGAAATTAAAAATACCAACTCCCTTCCCTGATGCTTTACTTTCTTTTGTGGCAGGTTTGCTTCTCCCATAAGCAGTTTTTATATTAAGAAAACCTCAAAAATGTGGTCTATTAACAGCCACTTGAAAAAATCTGTAATGATAAATGGTGTAAAAATAAGCAGACATGCAATAGTAATGAGTTTTTAAAAGTAAAAATTGAAAAAAAAGAAAATATATTGATTAACCAAGATTTCCCGAATAAAAATCTAACACTTGTAACTTTTTCAATATTTTATAATGTGATTATTTATATACATTTATTTGTATTTCTAACAGTTCTGTTAACTCTGCTTATTTATTAGGCTTTTATAAGGAGAAAAAAAAATCTGTGTCGGCCAGATGTAATCTTTTTTCAATTTATTTATTA
Source organism: Pteropus alecto (assembly GCF_000325575.1). NCBI lineage: Eukaryota > Metazoa > Chordata > Mammalia > Chiroptera > Pteropodidae > Pteropus > Pteropus alecto. Next base: position 16,098,842 of record NW_006433378.1, on the reverse strand, counting down.
TTATATTTTATGTCTTACTAGACTTTATTATCAAAAGATGACATGCCCACTGTTCACAGCAGCTGCAATCCATTAACCTAATGGATTGGAATTATAGGTTGCCTTAGGAATTGTCTATTGTGTGCCAAAATCAAATGTAGACCCTACTGTGAAAAGTCTTGACACTACTAAATGCAAAAAATACAATGTGTGCGAGTAGATGTTAAGAAAAGAGATGTAGGGCATTTGACTAACCAACCAGAAAGTAATATGAAGCTTATACCAAAATAGAAAATACTTGCGTTTTCTTGTTGTTATTTAGCAGAGTGATCATATACTGTCATTCATCACACAACAATGGTGGATAAACAGTGGGAGCTAACTTTAATTATCCCCCTTTGCTACCAAATACTGGCCATAGACTATATGTGCATACATCAAAGTCTTATTCAGATTTCCACCTCATGAACACTTTCATTCATTCAACAAACACATTGGAGTGCCTGCTGTGTACCACACGCTGTGAAGGCTCAAGGCTTCTAGACAATGACAAAGCTGGCAAATGACTAATCAGAAAAACTCTGTAATGCTTGTCACATTCTCATATATTCTCAACGCTGTTCCTCTCAGCCTCATCACACAGCTTCATTATTACATGTAGTTCTGGGAGTTCTCTGGCTGGGGCCAGGTCTGCGAGAAACAGTCTGGGTTTTGCCATTCTCGAGTTTGGTATCGACGCAGAAAGGAGAATGAAGAAGGAAGGGTCCAGCTTTCCTTCCAAGAGCCACCTCATGCTGGCATGTGTGGCAGCTGCCCAGGGCGGTGCACTGCCCATTGGCAGGCAGTACAGCAGGGTACTTATGGGAGGGCTAGTGTGCTGGTTAACTTGGAGAGGAGTAGCCATTACTGCCACAGTCGACAGTGTTGAGGCACCTTGAGTCACCTGTTCAAACCTACAGAGATGATGTTGTCCTGAAAGGTCATTTGTGACATGTCCTGTCTCCTTATCTTCATTTCTGCATTTCACTAATTTGTCTAAGGATAATTTCCTTCTATAGAAATATCTAAGTCATTTATTTATATAGAAGATAAAAGAAAATATTTGAATACAATGCTCTGTTACATAGAGATTTAATTTTCAACAATAAAAACAAGATCAAAACTCTGTGGGAGTTGTTATTCTGGAATACATATTTTTAGAAAGAGACAAGGAAATAGAAAATAAATCAGACCCAAAGGCTACCAGTCTTCAAAAGTTAAATATAAATATTAACTTATTTTAGTAAAATACTAACTTTTTCATTTAACTATCTTAGGAAAGAAACCCACAAAGTTGAATCATAGTATGCTAACATTTAATCTTTATTTAGGAGAGAGCTTCTTTTTGAATTTTGTATTAGTTTCTCCAGGGGTAAACAAGTAACTCTTCCTGTCTTATCTGTCTCTGTTTTTTTTCTCTCACACACTCTGTCTCACGCAAACAGACACACTCATCCACACAAACAGAATTTGTATCTTTATTTAGTCTAATAATCTGTAGTTGTATTTCTTATATGTTTAGTGCTGTCCTGACCTCCAGCCCATTCAGTTGAAAAATGGAATGTTCACTCACTCATTCAACAGGCAATTATTGAGTGCTTATTTTGAGCCAATTATGTGTGCATGTGTTAGCTCAATTATGAATAAGTGAAGTGCTAAAATATGAGGGGCTATGGTCAGGGAACTGGAGAAGGGGTGAAGGGGGGAGAAGCTAAATAAACCAGGCAGGGAGACTAGGATTCTAATGGACTAATAAATTGCTGAAGCTAAAGTCTGGGAATACACCAAGAAGGCAGACACTAAGCAGAACAGAAGCAACTGACAGTTTCGAATGGAGAGGGTGAATTGGCACGGCAAGCTTGGGGAAAAGCTGGGGAAAGAGCTGTTTAGTCCCAGACTGGGTGTGGACATGGGACATAATCGAGGGCTGGACAGGAAAGGAGTGACTTCTGAAGCTAGAGCTTAGACAGAGGGATCAGATTTGGATCAATCGAAAGGGAAGGAAAGCGCTTCTGGTGAGGTCGAATTACAATTTGTGTATAGGCGTGAGAATAAGAGAGAGAGTCACAACTAACGTGGAGGGGAACAGATGTAAATAAATGGGAGCCTTTGAAATAGAACCCGAGATTAAATAGAACCCGAGATTAATGTACTAAAATATATTAACTGCTACTCTCAAGGAAAGGTTTACAAACTTGCTTTTTGGCCTGGTTGTTCGCCTTTGCCTGCATTGCGTAAATATCACATTATGCTTCAAATAAATTACTTAATTAAGCTCTTGACGATTATTGTAAACTATACCTAAAAGAATGTTGATACTTTACGTTTCCTACAAGAATTACAGATAGATATTTGGAAATTAAAATTTTGATAGGATATCGAGGGACAAAGCCTTACTGGGAAGTGATGTGTAAGTGATGACCTGTTGGAAGTGAACTTTTTACCCAGTAGAAAAAGCGAGTGTAAATGTTAAATGTCCTGTTTATTCCTGTGTCTGTTTTTGGCTTCAGATTTGTTTTATTGTTCCACGGTAAAAAAAAACAAACAAAACCCCCCCCCCAAAAAAACCTGCACCAAAATGATCCTATCTTAAATATTATAGCTTTATAATAGAATAAATCCAATTAGGGAGAAGGCCTAATAATATACTTCTTCTATAGATATATCTTAGTTGTTCTTAAAATTTTCTCTGCCATATAAGTTTTGATATTCAGCAGGTTAATTTTTCTGAAAAAAAAAATCCCATTTAGAATTTGATTGGAATTGCATTAAATCAATATACACATAAAATTCTGCATTCAATTTCAATGTGGGAGGGGTTCCTCATACAGCCAAGGAATTCTTTGTGACACCAGTTGCATGTCCTACAATTCAACTCAATTGTGACACTACCTGCCTGAAGATAGCATCAGACCCCACAGGTTAAAGGTTCAATCTTACAAGACAGCCTGCCCCCAACCCCACCCCAACGTCAGAAGCCAATAGCAAGCCCTGGTTATAACCCATGCTTCTGACCTACCGTTTATAGATCAGAGATCCTAACAACCCACTCCTTGGGTTCGATTAATTTGATAGAGCAGCACACAGAACTCAGAAAACATTTTACTTACTTGATCACAGATTTATTATAAAGGCGTAGAGTTCAGGAACAGTCAGATCGAAGAGATGCAAAGGGCAAGGTATATGTGAAAGTATTCAGAGCTTCCATCCCTTCGCTGAGCATGCCACTCTCCCCAGTTCTGGTCATTTCCCAACCCTCTTGTTCCCTAATCCTGGTTGTTTCCCAACCTGGAAGCTCTTCAAACCCCATTCTTTGGGTTTTCACAGAGGTTTCCTCACAGTAGCAGGACATTAAATCATTGACCACTTGTGACTGATTCAACCTCAAGCCCAGTCTTCCCTCCCTGGAGGTCATGGTGGACTGAAAGTTCCCATTCTCTAACACCGTTGTTAGATTTTTCTTTATCCTTAGGTGACCTAGGGCAGTCCAAAAGTCACCATGAACATAATAAAACACATTTATCCCTCTCTTCACTTAGGAATTTTCAATGCTTTCAGGAGCTTTGTGCCAGAAACTAAGGAAGCCAGAGAAGAAGACCAAATATATATCTCTTACTGTAAAACACAATATCATAATACAATTATTCACAATTTTAAGGAAATGAGTTTTTTCTTAAAGAACAGTGTATTCCTCTATGTATTTCATTCTTCTTCAATGTCTAGCAATGATCTTTTATCGTTAAAAAAATAAATGCATTCTATTATTTTTATACTGCTGTGAATTGCATCATTTTGAATACTATTTTATAAATGTTCTTTTCAGGCATATCAAAATGAAACTGATTTTGTATAGACTGCTTTTTTCACTGAGGCATTTTTTCTAAACTTTTGTTAAACAAAATTCATAATATAACTTCCACAGCGGATATCTTTTTTGAAAGCAAGACTTTATTGAGCTCAAATGCTAACCAAAAAGAAGACTGGTCTTGGGTCATGGAATCTAAACCACCCGCAGCATGGCTAGGTAGAAAAGACAACATGTTATATTCCGAAGTTTGCAAGAGTTTTTATACATAAAATGGGAATGTTAGGCAGTTAGGAAGATATGAGCCACAGGCGAGTACAGGCCCAATTCAGAGACCTCCCTTAAGACCACCCAGAAAGACCCATTTAACTGTTAAAGACATCTTTACATCCTGAAATAGAAAAAAGTCAAAAACCACAAAATAGCCCTTGGTTTAGGCCAGTTACAAATGCTTGTGCAGTTAGTACATACACTGTCCTTCCTTGACCTTAGCCTCAGTATATGTATTCTTAGAAGTTCATGAATCTAATTACAACAGACTGAATTCTAGGTAACCGCATGCACAGTAGACAAAAAATTATGTTAACAGCTGTTAATCAAAATGACCTCATATGCCAGTCATCTAGCACCACCCTTGTAACCTCCCATCATGGCCCAAATATAATGCAGACCTCCCCACTTCTATGGGGCTGTGGCCATTTCTGGCATAGCCCATTTCTCTTTCGAAACATACTTTAATAAATCTTATTTTTCCTAAATTTCAGTGATCTGTAATTCTTCACTGCATCAGTGGAAAGAACCGAGGTCCCCTCAGCAGCACGTGGGTAATGACTGATTTAGACCACCCCAAACTGTGATAGGGGGAAGGGGAAAAAAATAAGTGAGCTGTATAAAAGTTTGTACATTAGCTATGGGCAAAGAGGTGGGAGAAAGTGAAGCAGGGCCAGCTCTGGGATCAGCCCAGAATCGGCATAAAGAAATGTCCACTCCTGTAGATTGGTTATGGGCAGTAGTCTGAAAAGCCCACGTGCAAACAACAAGCAGGGCATCCTGGACTTCGATGGTCTTTGACTGAAATAATCTGCAGAAATAGCCACCTAGAAATTAATCTGAAGTTTCAACAGGCAATGGCAGGCATGTGAGCAGCTATTAGTAGACTAACAGTTCTGTCTCTTTCTCTCACTTTCCAGCTGCTGTGATTTAATTTAGAACATCTCAGGATTTTCTTCTTGTTACTTTGCATGAATTTTAATCATTTGTCTTTGGATCTGCAGAGTTTTGTTTTTGAATTTTCTTGTAGCCAGTGATCGTTTTCAAGCATTTCTTTCCAATTCCATACACTTATTATTTCTTTTTTCACACAGCAGTGGAGATTCTCCAATTCAATGTTGAATCGAAGTAGTGATAATTAGTATCCTAATAATGCTCCCAAGCTTAGAAGAAATGTTTCTAACCTTTCACTAATTAATCATGAAGATTTCTGTAGGATTTTGGTAGATTATTTATATTAAGTTAAGGAGCTCCTTTCTATTCTCCTGTGTGAATTTTCTCTGATTTCTTCAAATCCATTCCCAATTTACAATTTTTGTCTTCAGCTGTGTCTGCTGTTTTAGTCTACTAACTGCATTTTAAATTTCAGTAACTATTAATTCCATTTCTAAGAGGTCTTTTTTTTGTATTTGTGAATTTTTAAAACTTCTTTTTTATTCCTTTCGCTATTTTTCACATAGTTATTTTATTGTCTATTCATATTCTGTTGCTGCTATTGCCAGCATCAGCAACAGAATGTTTTTTTATTCCCACTTATTGTTTTATTTCCTTGCATATTTTGTGTGTATGTATGTATATATGTGTATGTATATATGTAAAGATATATATTTTTTCATATATATAGCATATCATACATATATAAACAATATCATATATAGCATATATAAATAAAATATGTTTTTAAATTTAACGTAATCTTAGATAATTTTGAGGGCTGAAATTGCAGCTTTTTTCTTACAAGGGGCGTTAGAGTTTTGTGTATGCCGGAGCTGGGGTTTTGCTATTCTCCTGGGATCTGTTTAGCTTCTTTTAGTCATCTCGGTTTAATGCAAATATTTCAGGTTCGGCCTTCAAACGTTTCCTGGGTCTACGGTTTTGTACCTGCTCACTTCCTCTGGTCTCTACCCTGGTTCCTGTCCTTTTTTCTCAAACTTCCTGTTCTGTTGTCAGCCCACTGGTTTGTTGCTTATCTTTTTGAAGAATTCTGTTATTTTCATTAAGACCTGAAATGTGTTGAAAGTTGAATTTGCTGTAATTATTCTGGGAGTATTAAGCTCCATTAATTGGTGCACAAGTGGCAAATTAGATCAGTCACATGCATATCTCATAGAACACTTAAATTCTCTGCATTTTATAACGTAAGTACAGTGTATTAATTAGAAAATGTAATGATAATTATCACTTTCCCCAAACAAAAATGACAAAATGCAAATATCTTTACTAAAGGTAGCACGGTTAATTGTCTTTTCTACATCTAAGAATTTATCACATAAGAAAACAATTTGCTTTTAGAAATAGAATAAGATTCATTATTCTGTTGCTTTTCATTAATCCCATGTTCATTTTTGGGCAACAAATCAACCAGTGAGTTTTATTTGGAAAATTTCTAATCTATGAACTATTATTTATTCTGCATTTTATATCACAAGACAAACTTTTAAATGGATCACAAAACAAATAAACCTAATTGATTAAATATTCGCTCATATTTATTAGTCTAATTAGACAATGCACATTCTATCACAAATCATTGTGTGCTGCTCCAGTTCATTTAAGGCATCCCAGTGATATTTATAAATTAATATTGGCATTTCATTATTTCAGCACTTTGCTAACATTATCTGATAAGCTCAAAAAAATAAAAATAAAAAAAGCAACAGAGCATATAAACAGAGAGCAATCTAATTTCACAAAGGAAAGCTCCCGTTCTCCATCTACTTGAAGCAGCTAATCTTTGGGCAATACCTCATGGTGAACGTGGGTGAGGAAGTGGAGGACGTGCAGTGGGACAGCAGAGTTACCTATGGTCTAATTATCTAATTCCTGTACCTGAATGTATTCGAAGTGGGTTGATCTAGGAATTGGATTACATATAAAGAAATAACAAAACACAGTGGTATCAGCACCGAAAATTTAATTGATGAGCATGAATGAGATTACAGAGCAGCCAAACCAAGTACCTGCTTTCTCCTGTAGGCACTGTTCTTCATATCTAATTTGTAACCTCTCTGTCTTTCTGATAGATGACTATATATTGCAGTACAAACTTACAAGAACTCATTCCACAAGGTCCTCCGTCCCAACCATAGTCTTAAATCGTCTTCTTGCTGTTCTCTTGTCTCTCTCTGCTTGCAACTCTGTTCTAGCTCTTGACTGCCTATGGCTCTGAAACTATGTTCACTTGACAAGATGCTGCTACCAAGACACTTGCTGCATTCAAAACTCCCTTTCACATCCTTGTCACTTAATTGTACAGAATTCCATTAACGTAAGATCACGACTGCATGATACACTTGACTGAAAGCTTAGGGATAACAGAGAGAATTTTAATATTTTCAGATAAAACTTGAAACTCAATGAAAAACATAAAAACATAACTGTTTTGATAGTCTAAATAAAACGTGTACATTCAGGTGCATACACACATGAGTGCGTATGCGCAAGCGTGCACGCACGCACATACACACACACACACACACGCACACAATCGAGTCTTGCTTGCTTGTTGCATCATCATTTCTCTCGCTCTGAGGATTATCCTTCTATACCTCCAAGGCAAATCTCCAAACTCTTTTGGAAATGTCTCCTTTGGAAAAACCCCATTCATTAACGAAAGGAAATGATTTCACCTTAGGATTCATTGCCTTTTTGACATCGTGGCAACCCCAAAACAAAATTGCCCACAAAAATAACATTTCAGAGAGAAGGACTATTAAGGCGACAACGATACCATGGGTGGGGTGGTGGTGGTGGTGGTGGTGTCTACATTCAGCCTATTTAAATTGAAGTTTGCTCAGCTTTGAGTTATTTTGCCAAAGTCTGTAAATGACTTGTCTTTCTGTTGAAAATTTTTCAGTACATAAATCTTAGAAAATACACACACACACACACACACAGACACACTCACACACACACTTTTTAAGGAACAGTAATATTAATATGAGTCAGCATGATTTAATTGCAGGCGAAGGAAGACAGTTTTTTGTTGACTATAACTTTAAATTTCAAGATATTCCTATCTTTAAGGTCATAGCATTTTCTCCTCTTCTTGTCCCCTTTTTTCAGAGTAACTCTCAAAGAATTCCATTTATAAAAATTGATGACTAGTTACAATGTTTCACCAAAGCAAAGAACTCTCTTTGATTGATGGTCATCTTTAGTTATACAAAGGTTTACCAGGAGTTTTAACTTCTCTCACCAAGCTCTGGAAATATAAAGGAGACATACTATGGAATTTATAACCTCTTTTTTATTTTTAGAGCAAATTCTCAGGGTGGGGAAATTGTGATTCCAGTTACACCTGGATTATAGATAATACTTTCAAGTGCTTGTAATCTTGTGGGATTGAAACCATTAGAAGTTATTACTTTCACTGAAAGTCTTTATGAGTTAGTGGGATGTGCTAAAAATCTGTGGTTCTCATCTCTTCACAGTTAGATCAAGTTCCAAAGTAAGTTGGGTGGTTGGAACAAAAAATGTTCTTCGTAAGGTCTTGGGTTTAATATGCTCCAACAGGTAACTACATTTCTAGATCCTGCTTGTTACCAGGGGTACTGGTTCAGAATTAATTCAAATCTGTTGTTCTTAAAGGAAGAGTAAATTGAAATACATATTCAATGGTTGAGGTAGGTAAGGTGCATCTGCTTGGGTACAAAAAACCACACTTCCAAAAAGGTTATGACAGCTAATGTCCAATCATAAAGAAAATATATTATGGCTTATACTGTCTAATGCTTATATCTTTTCCCAATGTGTTCTGCTAGTCAAATTATGTCAGTCATTAAAAGATGAGTTTATGTGTTTACATGGTTTATTCACGTGAGGCTGTATTCAATAGTTTTCTTTTTTGTTGTTGTTGTTGTTTTTTTAATTAAAGTGGTCTGGAATAATCTGAATGACATTTAGGGCATTGACATGGCTGCGACCACTGTTTTTTAATTACGTTTCCCGCCAACCAAGTGTTAAGCAACCGAGAGTAATTTAGCCTTCGTCAACACAAATCAAAGAGAGTGGGAACACTGGAAATTATCCAAATTACATGAATTAATTTGCTAAACTAGAAAACTTAAACTCCAAATAGCTCTTCATTGTTTTGTCTATGGAAACAATAAACATGATGATTCAACACTAATGACTGAGTTTGTCTGTGGTTGAGAAACAGTTGGTAAACTCTCCAGCTACTCTGATCAAGTTAATACTTCAAACTAAACCAAATATTTAAGGTCGAAATTAGAATTTTTTCATCCTGAGTTATCTAATTTTATTATCTATATGGATCAAATTTCCATGATCATTGCTGTTTTTCTCAGTATTATTCTCCTTACAGGGCAACTGCCGGATGGAGCTAGTGAAGATTTCCTGATCAAAGATTAGAGAGTTTTATTTCATTAAGGCTTGCCACACATTGCTACATTTATCTGCCCTTGAGAAGCAAATTGACCTCAAAGGTACTTTGAATGAAGCCTGATCTATAATCTTTGTCACCTGAATGTTGACCTCAGTATATCTATCACATTTTTTTTTATTAAATGAAAGAAAATGTATTAAAATTGGTATAATATTTTCAAAAATACATCGAATCTACATTACAGTCAATGTATTCTCAGTCCAGCAATGGAGCTTGATTTAACAGAAAAATTTTATGGCCCATTCTGGTGTTTAGTTTATAGCTTCTGTACCATGTTTGCCAAAACAATAAAAAGTCTGCTTTATGTAATCAACAAAAATAACAAGCATTTACAGGGTTGGGCAAACTGGGAGATGGTTAATTGTAATGTGCTTTATAGTTGCAACAGAGATATTATAAAAGACTGGTGACATACACATCTCAAAAAGACTTTAGATCATGAAATTTGCAAATATGTATGGTCTTCCTTTAAATAATTATAAATTCTTCACATGGAGAGGAGACAGATGTAGCAGAGACTCAAAGTGAATAATAGTGAAACAAAGTTAATAATAAAACCAAAATAAATAGTGTAATTTAAACACTGAAGATTAGATTTGACTCTGTTAGGAAGTAAGTTATATATATTTGACAGAAATGTCAAACTAAACCTCACAGGTTAATAATTAAAGTTTAATTTCTTATAGTGCAAAAAATTATGTAAAGGGTGTATGAATCTACAGCCTTGGCATTATAATGCAGCCATAACCAAAATGTTTAAAGCTTCTTAAAGGCTTATAGAAAAATATCAAATTATAAAAAATAAAGTTTAAGCATACTAAAGGGCTCAATTTTATAAATGATTATTTACTCCATTTCCTCATTCTGCACATCAACATTGTGTCTTAAGGTCACACATTTAGCATCTCTTGCATTGTTCTATGCCCTACATTTTTTTTTTCTTGGTAAAGCAATAAGCTAACAATGTGTAATAAAGTCTTCCTTAACAAAAGGAATGCATCTTCTTTATAAACCCCTGCAGGGGTTGATGCTAATTATAAAAGATGATTGCTGCTCTTTTTAAATTTTAAACTAGAAATAAATGCAAATGATAGCAGTCACGTAATAGAGTTATGAAATAAATATGGTGGATTTAAATAAAAGCAACTATAGACCTTCATTTTGTTCTTCTATTTCCCTAAATATTTGGATATCAACAGGTGCATGTGATCAGAACCTTGGAAATATTTTGTTATCCCCCAAGTCTATATTACTCTGTTTAAAATTCAAATAATATTACACTTTCATGTTTAGTGACACATTTGAAATCCCCTTGGAAACACTTTTCTATCCTTGTTACATAATTTATAACAGTGATGGTCTCCTTAAAATGTGGTTGGCTTGTGGGGAAATTGCTATTTAATTTTGAGTTTGATAACATAGACCCTAACTGCTAAGAAATCCATTTCTCTTAGAGATTGATCCTGGTTTTATTCAACAACTAAATATATTGAAGTAATGTTGTAATTATTTTTACATTGTATTTATAGCACTAAGAGAAATACTAAGAGTATCTGTGTAATCATCCTTTAGGGATTTCAGTGGTTCTCTGTTGTTTTTCATGTGGTCTATTATAAATGAAAGAAATCGAGTGAGCTATAATGGCAGTATTTTATTCAGGTTGGTTGTCCTGTTTCTTTGTTATTTAAGAGAGCCAATAACTTTCCAACTATTTTCTAGGTTCTTCTTGGGGAGAGTCCACATGAGAACATCTACTCTATCATCAAAGAATAAAATGAAGAATTAAAATAGCTGGTTCTCAAATAGCATTGGCTTCATTTTACAAGTAACACATAAAGAGTGAATAACTACTTAACCATGGTGAAAATAATTAACAATGTCTACACAGTGCACGTTATTTAATATGTGTTATTTATGTTTTACATAATAATACAAGGTAGATATTATTATTATTCATACTCAATAGTTGAGGAAAATGAGGGCGAGAGAAATTTAGTAAACCTGCATATGGTCACACAGTTTAGGTTGCTGGACAAAGATTCACACCTTTGCTTAGCTTTCTCCAAAACCAAGCTCTTTTCCTTGCACTGGGTGACTCCCAATCCTGATGAAATTTAAAATTACAAATTCAGTCTATGGCCATGTCACCCTGAACAAGCCTGATGCCATCTGATCTCAGAAGCTAAGCAGGGTTGGGCCTGGTTAGTACTTGGATGGGAGACCACCCAGGAAGACCAAGTGCTGTAGGCATAAAATATAAAATAAAAAATAAGTGATTGTAAGTTGACAAGGTTTTTGCAATCTGTGAGGCCGACCAAGGGTTGCCTCACCTAAAAATAAATAAATAAATAAATAAATAAATAAATAAATAAATAAATAAATAAATAAAATAAGATTACAGATACAGTTCTAAAAAGTGTGTTAGTTTCTCCCCTTCTGCTGATGCCCAGGAGTGGGAAGGAGCTGGAGTGGTTTTATATTTGTGATTTTATGAGGACCCTTAACATCTTTTATCAGTTATACTCAGTGTGTCAACAGGGAATGGAAAGTCCCAATAGTTGCAGACAACTACTATAGTTTTCACTTTAGTACATACAGCATAATGGTTTAGATCAATACTGGCTGTTAGAAGTATAAAATAAGCCAAATACGTAATTTAAAATTTTCTTGTAGTTACTCTAAAAAGTAAAAATAAACAGGTGTAATTAATTTTAAAAATTAATTTTATTTGACACAAAATCTTAAAATGGTATCATTTTCACAAGAAAAAAATTCTTAATGAGGTATTTTACATTCTTTTTTTTTCATATAGTCTTAGAATCTGTTTGGTATGTTAATTACATTTTTGCCCATCTCAATTAGGACCCTAAAGTGTCATCAGAAATACTAAATATGTATTTAGATTACATAAAATATATAGATGGAGAAAAGATACTTAATCAGGTATCTGAAGAACTTTCTGATTATTGTGCCTATCGATCTTTCTCTCATTGTAGAGCCAAAGAGGGAGTGAGAAGGGCAGCTAAAGATGTAAAAGAAAAAGTTAGATTTGGTAGTGCTACTAAAGCTCAAAAGGAAGCATGTTTTAAGGAAAAGATAGTATCAATTCATTAAATGAGAAGGAAAAAAGGTGAGAATGGAATACGCATGACAGATTTGGAATTTGTTGGTGTCTTTAACAGGTAAAGATTCAATGGAACAGAAGTTAAGAGTAGAACAGGTGGAAAAGAGAATAGAATGAGTCAAATAGGATGGCTTCCGTACATGCATTTTGCTCTGTTTCCTTTTCAGATCTTATTAAAATGAGAGTAGAGGAAATGTTATTATTTTTTTAAACACAAGCCTTTTAGAACAAAGTGGATGAAAGAGCAATCAGTAGATTTTTGAAGACAGGTGTTGGATGAAAGAGTGGTGAGCCTGGACTTGGCAGAGTAGAAAACACGGAATCCCCGGTGTCCTCAGAGGAGTGACAAGAAGAGCCATGATCATTCTCCTGAAAGCACTGGCAAAACACTTGGAGCCAAGCCTTTTTAGGTCAGAGTTTAGGAGTGAGAAGTGCTTCCTGGTACAATATCAGCATTTTGTCTCAGTCAACGTCTTCTAAATGCTAAACCACAACTGTAACAAAACCTTTTGCCATATATTCTCTAGTACCCTAGGGTCTAGTGTGTGTGTGAGTGTTTCAGTAGAAATAATAAGATTATGTTTTTGAAATTACCTTATGATTATTAGTTTTTTAGGAACATTAAAAGCTAACTGAATCATATGGTAAAGTGGAAAGAATGTAATGCTTAGGATTTACACAGACTTCCTTTAGACTGACTTTCTTTATGTGTAAAAAGAGAATAAAAATATCCAACGTACAGAGATATCTGTAGAAATGATGATGTACACATCGAAAGTGTCGGCTGCATATTTGGCACTAAATGAATATCAAGTCCCTCTTTGTCCTTTAACCTTACGAAGAGATCTAACTAAAATAAATCAGCTAAAATGAAAACAAAGCAAAACGAAGACAACTGAATTCCAAGTCTATAAGAGAATCATACCAAGTGGCATTTGGTGAGTTAAAAATGAAAATTTGGGACAATTATACTTTCTCAAATTTTATATAAGTAATCAATTGATTTCTCTTTTTATAACATAAGCACTGTAATTATAAATAAAAATGTTTATGTTTTTAAAAACCTTTTCTGTTCATAGTTTGCTAAACTGTGCGAGTAGAATAAATACATCTAATTTACACATACAGAATCTAAACATTGTAAAACAAACTTTAAAATCCGTGGGGAAAAAAAAAAAACAAGGATAAAACACTACAGCCTTTAAGTGGTTTCTAAAAGAAATTTCACATATCTTGTTTATTCTCCTTTGTCATTTTTTTTTTTCAAGAAAAAGAAATCTCTTTTAGATGTTAAAGTATTTTATCAACAGCCGTAAGAACACTGTATTTATGTTGCTAAGGGCTCCATTTTAAAAAGCAACAAGTTTTTTGTCCACTTATATTGCATTTTCTTCTCTGAAAAGAATATATTTACTTTTCTCTAGTGCATGTAATGAAATAAGCAATGGTAGAAATAGTCTGACTCTAATGATGGCAAAATGTAAATTGCATCCAGCTCACGTCATGATTGCAGTCCAGAGTTAAAGAGTGTTTGCACACACAATGAATTATCTTTCTCTACAACCAAATGTGTATCTTAATTCTGAATATAGGCCTTAGGCAATTATTAATCTTCAGTAGCAGAAAAACTCAAGCCAAATCTTTTTATGTTACTTCATTATTCCTGTTCATAAATAAAAATTTAATTTCTGTAATGGTGCTTAGTGCAGTCAACTGTTATATTATTAATTATAGAACTGCTGCTAATGCCTAGAAATGATATTTTAATAAGGTTTAATCTCTTTTCCATATTCTAGTGTCTTTCATAATTGTATCTCTGTTTTCCTCCGTGCTTTTATTTTATTTGCAAACAAACTCAGCAGTGCGAGCTGTAATTCCAAGTTGGCTGGTATTTCTGAGGCAGCCATATCACTCATAATTCAGGCTCTGTGTATTTTTTTCAGAAAGAAGAGGTTGGGGGTGAAGAAAGGCAACTTTATTTCAAATACCAACTGTAGTCTTGAACCACATCTCAGACTCTGGTTTTAAGATTTAGTCCCTTTACAATTGCTGAGGGATCTTTTATATATTTGACAATTGTTCTTGAAAGTTTTTCAGCCAGAAATTGTTTTATGTATCACAGGAAGCATATATATATATGCTACTCCCATGATGATCTCTTTATATATATATATATTTTTTTTATATATATGTGTATATATATATATATATATTTTAGTTATGCTTTAAAGCAGTAGGGAATTCTTCAGATAGAAAGTATAAACACCTGTGGTCATGTATATAATGGCATAAAGAGGGTGAAATTGAGCTATTTCATTCCTACATATTTGGTAGTTTGTTTCTATTCAAGAGGATGCCAATTGTCATTATGAGAGCTGTGTTATTTTCTTTATTAAGTATAGGGACTGAGATCTAAGCTGTTTTGGTAGTGTTTCTTCCTCTTTATTATCCAGAATGCGTAGTATTTAGTTCTATTATGCTACTCCCGTGACGATCTCTTTATTTTTCTTTCTTTTGTTCTTAGAGCACTTTAACTTTACTTCAATGTATGATATATTTATGTAATTGCTGTGTTTATCGGATCAACTCCCAAGAGAGAAACTTATCAACGCTTTTAGTTCCAATGTGTTGGAAGATCAGCTCTCTGAGGACATTTTTATTTCTTATGGTGCATAACACTGATGAAAACTTGTAATAGAAAGGAGGAGTCTAACCTACAGGTCAATTTCAAGAGGGAGAATGGGAGCGGAAATAGAAATCTATTCTACTTGTGCCACAAATATTTACTGAGCATTCCATATGTTTTAGTTACTGAGCAGTACTAGGAACATGGACAAATAGGAAAAAGCTTGAAAAGCTCATCATCATTTTTTGCAATGTACTGAGTTAAGTATGGTGAGAGAAGGATGGGACATATTGGCCTATTTGGGATTTTTAAATCTTGATGGGTAAAGGAGATTATCTAAGAAAGTGTGTAATTGAAAATTAGGAGATCTAGGGATGACATTTTGGGAACATCAAAATTTAAGAAATAGAGGAAGGGGATGAAAAAGGAACTTTTATGAGAAATAGGTGGTATACAGGAGAAAATGGAATAAAAAAAACAAAGGTAAAGAAAGTTACAGAAAGAGGTAACGATCAATAACAAAACCTGCTAGAGCGAGGGCAGGTTCTGTGAGAAATGAGATACATATTCTCCTTGATTTGGCATCTTCAAGAGCACAGTTCAGTGAACTTTTTCTGTAAAGTACCAGACAGTAAATATTTTAGGCTTTAACACAATATGGTCTCTGTTGCAACTACTCAATTGTTATTGTAGGGCATGAGCAATCCCAGAGAATACATTGATGAATGAGTGTGGCTGTGCTTCAGAAATGACTTGTTATACAATAGCATGAGGTTCCAATTGGGACCGTAGGCCAGAGTTGCCAAGTACATGAGGAAACTGAAGTGAGAGAGTTTTAGTTAGTTGTTTGAGACTAGAAAGCCAATATGTGACAGAGGCAAAATTACACATAATCTAATGCTCATGATCTCTTTACTCCATTATGTTACCTCTAAAGTAGTAAAACTATAAAAGTCAGTTGGGCCCAGATTGGTTTGGATTAAATTCTCTCATTGAGTACTATAATCCACATACATTCAATCATCTCTTTGTGGGGTCATTTGCTTTTAATAAATGCCTTACTTACATTAGTCTCACTAGCCCTGATATGGATGGGAGAAGCAGTTTCTTCTGGCTTATTTTGTAGGTTGTTCATCCTCTAAAGTGTTGCCCCTCAAAAGGTGTCATGGAATTTGACAGTCATCCATTAGGAATCTCTTTTTAACATGGGCATCAGTAATTAAATTAGTGTATCATATATGAATTAGTGTATCATATATGTATTTATTTGAGATATAATTGACATACAACATTGTGTTAGCTTAAGGTGTACAACATAATGATTTGATATATGTAAACATTTTGAAATGATCACATATTTTCAAACAATCTTGGCAACATTGGTGATAGGTAGACTCGGAAAGAAGTAGAAATCAAGAAAAGAGGAAATAAAGAAAACTGTCTTCACTTTACTACACACTTGCTGAAATCATTAGAAATTAAAAATAAATATCTCAGCAATTGCTGTTGTGCAATTTTTATAGTATAGTTTTAAAAATTACGTTAGTATGTGCTACTGATTAAAAGAGCCAGAGATGTCCTAAAACTTGTATTATTCTCAGACATTAAAAATATTGAAAATAAGATTTGTGAAATGTAAGTTGAGTGTGATGAGTTTCATGTGGGTCTTTGATATTCATGTTATATCTACCTCCATTTCAATTTTAATATGCCATACTCTAATCACATTACCTAAAATTATATTTTTACTGTGTAATAAAAGTGGCCAGTCATATAAAAAAAAAGTATCAGCATTTTAACATAAGTCAGTAGAGATCAGTAGAGAGAACATGTGATAAATGTATTTATACTTGTACATATGTGCAAGTATAAGAGTTAGTGAATGACTGAGTGGGTGAATTCCTTAATCATGATTTTCAAAAGGTTTTAGGGTACAGTTTTATTATTCTATGACAATCTCACCCAGAGACGATAATTGTATTTCCTATATGAGGAAAGAAATAGATAAAGCTGCTGGTTAGGGTGACTCTTTGACAATGTTGATGGAACATTAAGGATCAGCAGGGACCCCCAGGAGGTTCCACCCCATAGCATCTTCTGGATTGAAAGCAGCAGGGGAATTCTATTCCACATCATTTCCCAAATCATTTCTCTTCTTGAGAAGAATGACTAACAACTGTGAAGGAAAATTGAAGTCATAGTAGACTTTTGAAAAGAGGAGGAGGTTATGACCATGAAAGCGTATGGAAATAAATAGACCAAAGTCGTTTTAAAATAATGAAAGCATCTCGTAAAGTTTACTAAACATATGTGTGCATGTATAGTGGATCTTTTAATTACTTAGAATTCTCGGTTCAATATTTTAGGTTTTAACAATGATATATTTTTATGTCTTTCCTAGTACAGAAAGAAAGCATTGTCATAATTTTAGAAAAAAATTTAAAGAAAACCTCTCACTGGATTTTAAAAACTATGTTTGGTGAGTCATTACTTATTTTAAGTATAAAAAAGTATTCTGATTCCTTGGAGGTTCAAACAAATCTGAGAGTTCAGCTTGCCTACGAGTAGTTTTTGTTGGAGCTATGAGCTATTATTTGTATAAGATGTTCTACAAATATTTCCCTTGAATGTACATGGTTTGCTGATGTGCTCCCTCTTCTTCTTTCTATTGTCCTATGCCTGACTAAGAACAGGGTTGAAAAATTGATTTGGCTTAAGGCATTAACAAAATCTTAACTTCTGGAAGCAAGAGATGAGAGAGTTTGCTGAGTCAGCAAACCTGCACTGTATAGTTTGTGACAAACTCTTGCGCCCTAAACCTGTTTTGAATGTATATTATTTTGTACATGTGAAAAATGAATAAAATCCATAGAAGAAAGAGAAATCACATATTGTACAATTTGATTAAAATTATTGAGGATCCTACAATGGTATTTTAGGGATCTGATAAAATCATATTAAAACATCGATATAGAAAACAAATTCTTGGAAGTAAAAGAAACAATATGCTGCCCCTTTACCTCCAAAGAATACCTGATTGGTGCCATACGTAGCTCAATCTTTCTTTAAAGTGGTAAATTTCTTTCCTCAAGTATCAAAAGTTACTGCCAGACTATCAGTTTTATCTGTTGTTTTAATGCCAGTGTTTAACTACATTTGATCAATCCTTCTCTAATCCTATTCACTGCCAGACAATCGATAGGTGATTAATAAATGTAAAGTACTTAGAACATAGCCCAGCCTATAGTAAGCACTCAATAAATATAAACAATAAGCATATTTTTATTATTTTTAATGGATAACTTCTCAGTTAAGTCTTTGCATGTAAAATCTGATCCAAGAATTGAATAAACCATTCGAAATCTTTTTCACCATGCCTCCTGCACAGATGTAACTCAAGTATCTTCGTACAAGTAATTTTCATAAAAATTAATAAGTATTACCACTGTGCTTTTACTAGGAAAAAACCCAATAGCAATTGAGGGAAATATGTAAAAATGACATATGAGAAAAGATATTTTAAAAGTTCTTTGTGAGTTAATTAGACACTTAAAGATGCTGTCAAAATGTAGTTTGCATGATTTAAGATGAAGTCTTTAAAAAGGGGGATAATATCCGATAAATTATCCTATCAACTGCTGTACATAATCCTGTTATTTCAGGCAAGATAATTACATAGTAAATAGCATTAGCTATTCCTTAGCTGTAGCTATTCTAGATGATTCTTTCTCAGTTGGGCAGATTTAATTTAGTGACATGAAAAGTACTGCAAATCAACTCTGTCATATGAACTAAATAAATACAAGAATAAAAAAGTAGGGAATAATTCATTTACAAATGAAACTAGTCTATCTTTAAAGTATAAAATTTCTGACATCTGGTCATGATATTACATTAAATAGTTGTAAATATCTGTAAGTAATAGCATTAATAACCAATAGAGTATTTTGCTAAGAGCTATGAGTGTATATGGGTAAGATGTTATAAAAGTCACTAGCAAAATAATTAAATACTATCATATTTTTTATCATAGTCAAAATAGAATTTTTCTGTAATCAAGTTTTCATTCCTGCCTTAGGTATATTGTTTACAGAAAAAATGTGATTGAGTTTTATATGAACATTTAAATATTATCATTTACTCTCTTAATAGGAATGCAGATTTACTTGATATTTTTATAGAACATTTTCAGCAGAAACATAAATTCTTATGGGAAATATTAAATATTTCCCCCCAAATTATCTAATTTAATGACTCGGTTAATTATTTGTCTTTATTTTTGTCTGAAATCTTACTTAAGATTTCTAAAGAATGCATTTTATTCAGATAGTTATTTCTATAAATGACTATTTCATATTA
>NW_006433378.1:16043909-16079204 GCF_000325575.1 Pteropus alecto | reverse complement strand
GATAATTAGGACAAATTAAATGCCACCCTGAAAACCAGGAACTTTCTGTTGGAAAACTACCTAATGGACAATTTATTTGAGGTTTTGTACTCTAAACCTTCTATATTTTCAAAATGTATGTAAGCTGAAGTGTTTTCTTGAGAACGATGTTGCGGAACATGAACAGCTCATCAGGTAATCCTAGCTATTTTAACATCCCCTAAGGAAAAGTTCCTTAAGTAAATACATGGCTAGATGGAGAAGATAAAAATTGTTATGATTAACTTGGAGAAGACAAACCTAAGGGGATTATACAATGATTGTTATAGCTCCGCATCTGTAATATTCTTATATAGAAAATAGACTTAAATTCTATGTTTTCTTCCAAAGTAACAGTGAACCTAATTTCAAAGAGAAAAGTTTGATTCATTCTTTCCATATCTTAACATCCAGATGTTAAAAACAATAGTTAATGTGTATGAGTTTTCTATTTTATATCAGTTTTTTCTCTAGAATAGAAATCTCTATCATCTCTCTCTCTCTCTCTGTCTCTGTCTCTGTCTCTTTCTCTCTCTCTCATCTCTCATCTATCTATTATCTATCTATCTATCTATCTATCTATCTATCTATCTATCTATCATCTATCATCTATAATCATCTTCTATTTATTTGTCTATTTGTCTATCTGTCTGTCTGAATAGCAAATATTTGGCCTTGTCTAAAACATCCATAGAAACATTTGGTCCACACTGACTCATCTACTTCACCCCATATGCTATTATTATAAGCTAGGCTTCTGAGGGAAGAGTTATTATTGGCAATACAGCCACAACACAATTATTGGACCAATAAAATATGAAATATTTTTATGTGTTAATGTTATAAACCAAAAGTATAAATAAACATTATGGGTTTATTTATTCTTTTGAACTCAGGAAAATTTTCTAAGCAGGAAAATTTTTGACTGGACCAAATATCAAGGACCATTTGGTATGGATCAAATATGCTCATAGATGTTTTGAACAGGATCAGATTTCAAGGACCTTTTTTTGTGAACCCAATGTCTCTGTGGATGGTTTAGACTGGATAAAATATCTTATAAGGGTTTATCTAGCTAGTCTATCCTCTGATAACTGTCAATAGAACAAGTATCATCTAGAGATATAAAATTGCCCTTCATAATGGATTTTACTCTGCATCACTATCTTTAGAGGACCACATATCAAAGTGATGCAAACAGTTTCTGCATAGATAGTGGTTGAAAAAAAATAACTTCAAAGACCCCTTTAAGTGCTCAGATTCAATATACTAGAGATTGCAGTAGAACCATAATGAAGACTTCTTAGGATGAAAGATAACTATATAAGTACATTTGAGCTAAATGTGTCCTGAATAATATTAGCTATACTTTTCTCTGTTTATTGCCTCTTTCACCATGTTGGTTAATTCTTAGCTTGAAAGTCAAAGTAGATGTAAGCTCTTCTTGCAATTCAATCTCATAAATGCAGAATCTACCATCACAATTAATGCAACAAAAATTATTTCTTGCTCCTTTCACAATGTGATGGAGTCAAGCAATTCATTAGGCTTTCTAACTCCAAGAAATGACTCAAGGATCCAATAACTTTTCATCAGATGCCTCAGTTTCCAGCTGTAAGATGGGGAAAATGAGATAGTGAAGGATCACAGAATACCTTTGAGAGGGAGGATCTGGAAATGATGTTCGTCTCTTTTGCCCATATTTTATAGATAACCTATTTAACCCCATGGCCCAGAATAGGATAACACCAAGAAAAGCAGGGAAATAGAACTTTCCTGTGAGCCCAGGAAATAGAAATAGAGAGTCTCTATAGCTAAATTATATAAATCTATTCAAAGTTAATGCTTAACAGTTAAATACATTCTTTATTTAATTGATATTTATTAAGTAATTCTATGCCAAGCCTTTTGGTATGTGCTATATATAAAATATTGATAAAACTCATTCTCTACACTTACATAATATCCACATTAAATTGATTTTGCTATACGCACAACTCTTTTAAATGCCACTTCATTACTTTGCTTATAGAGTTAAGATCATTCAAGGTAATCAGTAAACAAACATTAATTTGACTGAACTCTATTAATATAAGTATTTTGTGGATTTATTTTCTTTTAAAGGTTTTATGTGCTTCTTCCAAGTACTTATTCTGTATAATTTTAATTTTGGCATAATTGTTTATGTTTAAAGAGTTATGACTACAAACCAAGATAAATCTAGAAAAAGGTTTTGAAAAAAGAAAATAAAAGTAGAAAATCATAACAATAAAAAATACTTGAATGAAGTGAATTATATGTGTGAAAGATGTTCTCATATCTATGAATAGTATAATAAAAATATATGTATTGGGTCTTTGTCCCCAATTCCTGGCACAGAGCTCTTAAAAATCTTTGGAATTTCCTGAGTGAGAAATGTCGTTTGTTATTTGAAATTAGCCCCTTTCAATCATACCTGGATTTATGCTAATGAGGAATTCTGTGTGGTGAGAGGGTAAAGCGGGGCCTTGCAGATAGCTTTGTGATGGGATCTGGTCACCAGAAAGACCAAGTGTATGATTAGAAGGTTGAAACTTTTAGCCCCACCCTCTGACTTCCAAGCAGGGTCAAGGATTTGGAAATTGAGTTCACCAATAGTTGATAATTTAACCAATCATACTATGTACTAAAACCTACATAAAACCCCCTAAATGGAGTTCAGAAGAACTTCCAGGTTGGTGAACACATTAAACAGTTGAGAGGGTGGTATGCCTGAAGACAACATGAAAGCTCTGTGCTGTCCCCTAACCTTGTCCTATCCATGTCTTCCATTTGGTTGTTCCTTGAGATGTATCCTTTATAGTAAACCAATGATAGTGAGTAAAGTGCTTTTCTGAGTTCAAGGAGTCACGCTAGTGAATTATTGAACCAGAGAAAGGGTCATGGGGACTCTCAAATTTGTAGTTGGCCAGGCAGAAATGTGGATAATCTAGCCATCCTATTTGCAACTGGCATCTGAAGTAGGGGCAGGCTTGTGGGACAGATCCAGTAACCTGTGGGGTCTAATATTAACTTCATGAGTTAGTGTAACAATTGAATTGAATTGTTGGGCACCCAGTTGCTATTGAGAACTAAAGTATTGGTGCTGGGAAGGACACCAGTTTGGTATTTGATTAATATGGAGTAGAACCTCTCATATCCCTAAGAAATGAGACACAACGTAGTTTGCACTTTAACTTGAAAAAAGCAATTATAAATGACTAATATAATTCCTTTTTCATCAAACATGACATAAAGTGAAATGATGATAAAGCAAATTCATAGATTTATTCAGCATTTAACTCTCTCCTGTATGTTGAGAACACCACAAAGCCCTAGAAATAAAAGAATATGACATAGTCCTCAATGTTTAGAATTTGCAGTGTAGTGTGTGAAGTGAATATCTAAACAGATACAAACAACATAAGGAGGTAAGTGCAAAGACAAAGATGGGCATGAGGTTATAAGGAGCCTGGAGAAAACAGTCTAGGAGCAGAGGGAAGTCTTGGTAGTGGACAAATAAGTAGGGCAGTAAGTAGCCTAAAATATGGACTTGAGAAAAGTCTGCTTTAGTATGTTTGAATAATAATCTGTTAAATTGTCTTCTGATATAAATAATATGATTTAATTATTTTTCTTACTCATTTATAATCTATAAGATTAGAACAAGAATAGTATTTTAAAGATATTTCTGTAAAAATGAGAAAACAATTTAACTCTTGATGAATTTGAATTTCTTAATAGAGCTATAAATAATATTGCAGTAATCCAGTAATCAGCCACAGGGGATATTAACTTGGACCAAGGTGGGCTTGGTGGAGATGGAGATAAGTGGGAAGATTTAAGTGAATGTTAGGATGTAAAATCTGAAAGGCATAGATATGAATATCTATAAATAAATCTCAAGTTTCTGGCATTGATATCTGCATAGATGGTGTTGCCCATTTTTGGGACTGAAAATATGAGAGAAGATATTAGATTCCTTTAAAGGCTTGTAGTCTCTACATTTTTTGAAGCATGATATAAAAAAACTTAAATTCTAATTTATCAAAAGTCTAATTGAAAAGTAATATAAAGTTTCTACATCACGCAATTTTAAGTAAATTTTATTTTTAATTTAATTTTTTGACAAAAGTAAGCTGTAATTGTTTAGATGTTGGATTTATGTGTGTATATGTGTATATCTGTGTGTGTGTGTGTATGAGATATTAAGATAGCTTACCCTGTAAAACTGTTTTAAAAGGCATCTGTTTAGTTTCATTTCATTTTACATTTTTCATTATCAATACTCTAGATTTCTTGTGTCAGGATAAAAGAGTCTAATGAACAAACTAGTATCTTGATAGAAATAAGCACTCCAGTGAAATTAAAAAAAATTGTTTGTAGAACAGTATTGACCTGATTAGTTTAGAAAATATACAGTATTATTGGTGTCCTGCATTCAAAAAACTAGTGTAGAGGACACTCTCTATCCTTCTGTACACTGGATCTAATTTAAATTCATAATGCCACCTGCTATCACTGCTTTTCATTCTGTGAATTTTAATGACTAGACAGAGAATTTAGCAGAGCTTGATACACTATAGAAAAACACAGAGGGCTATACTGGTGTTTATTTTTTATTATTGAAAAGAAAAAATCTTAATGTCTACAACCAATCTGAAGAATGGCATATATATGATTTTATATATATATATAATAAACCAAATTTTATGGTGGGGAAATATATATTTTAATTCTCCATTACCACTCCATATATCAAGAGTAGGGTAAGATAAGAAATTAATTTCTAAAATATCATTGAAGATTTTTAAAATGCCATTGTAAACTATTGCTTATGAAATTGAATGACAAAAATATTAAAACATTAAAATTGAATTAGAACAATTAGAATTAAGATAATTGGACTTTCATATTTAGGTTGTGTTTTGGTATAAAATATAGTGTTATAAACACACAGGGATTGCAAGTAAACAGTGCTGATTAAATAGATTACTTTGATTAGTGTGTACAAAATGGTGTCTTATGATTTTGTTGTCACTTAGCAGTGATATAAAATATTTCTCCATATGCTTTCAGGTGAACAATGTGATAGGATGACAACTCTCTAATTAATTTAGAACTTGATACCTCATCCATCTAATGCTTCCTGTAGCTTTTACACTAATGTAGTTGCTTATATGTTAATGCTTGTTAACTTGGCATTTTCCAGATATGTTGACAGGAGGAAATTAAGAATAAATTTTGTAAAGGTTAGTTAATTGCAGATAATAAATTTTGTTATGCAAAAATGAAAATGATTTAATTTTCCAACGCATATTAAGCCAGTAAATTAAAGCTTACCTTTTATTTGCAATGTTAAATTGCCAGTCAGGCTGAAGGTTACTCAAGTATAAGAAATTTTAAGTTTCTAAGTGTTTTTTGATTTTTTTCCCTTGGAAGGAATCTAAGGACACAACTTTGATCCTTTGAGGCACGCTTTAGAGCTCTGAGTCAATTATATGACGTATTTCTACCCTGGAATGAACCCCCCAATGCTTAAGACAAAGTTTAGAGTAGATGTAATATAAAAATCTGTGTTTTTTTACTAAATCATTCAACCCACAAAATTTATTTTTTCTAGCTGCAAAATATGGTTGAGCGTGATTAGTTTTAGTTTTAGTTTATAGTTTTAGTTTAGTTTAGTTTAGTTATAGTAACAAGAAGAACACCATTTGATGCTCCCACCTGTATTTATTTTTGCCTTATCCCTTAATATACCACCTCCCTTTACCTGATGACATCCACTCAGTTTTCAGAGCTCAGCTCAAATGTCAGTCATTTTTATTATTATTATTATTATTTTTTCTTATGTTTCTCTAGTAGTGTTTTTCGCGGTTTGTAAATTTTTGTAATTACCCTATTGGGTTGTAAACGCCAAAAAGATAAAGACCGTTTCTATTTTTTAGTTCACTTTTTAACCCTAGCAACACTGCTAGGCACATAATAGATACTCAAGTATCCTTATAAATTGGAAATTGAATAAAATAATAAGATTATTTGTAACAGCTGATTTGAAACAGTATCAGTTTTTCTTATGGCTATGTTTCTTATGAAATATGATAAAAACTAAAAACATTGAAATTAAAATAAAAATCAGCAAGGAATTTTACCTTCATGGCTGCCAAGGCCAATGAAGTCAAGGTATGTGGCCTTTCAGTTATCATACTAGACAAATGGAACTTAGATTACAGAGAGCAATGAGTGGTTATTTCAACAAATATACTTTATACCAAAGGTGCAAAGCACTACGCTGTGTACTGTAGTGATAGATTTATTTGTTCATTTGCAAAGGCAAACATTGAGATGATATTACAAGCAACTTTGTATATATACCCATTTAGATAACAATTCTGTGTAACCCAAATATCTATAATGGTAGACACATCCGACACACTGATGGGATTCTTAAATGGAGAATTTCTTACGGAAAGCTTACCTGAAAATAACCCAAAACATAGTATGGATAAGCTAGTAACCACTATTTTTTAAGTAGTTATATTAAACTTATCCAATTAATTCTAACATCCATGATGATTTTATAAAGACTCAAACCGAGTTTCTTTTAAGCCTCCAAGCTCACCTCACTTAAGGCACTTGGCAGCTAATTATAAGAAAGACTTTTCTACCTTTTTGCTTGGCTTCGATTCTCTAACTCAAGTGCAGCCCATAATGTCACCATTTAAATTTCTCTTTCCATATCATTAGTAATGATTCTCAGTTCTTATGGGTAGAGCTGAGACCAGTTTCCATATTTGAAGAAGGAAGATGGTTGAGACCATAATTCTGCCGTTTGGGAGAACAAAGTTTGTTAAAAGAGCACAAACTTTTGACTTCCTCCTCTATGTGTCTCAGAATTAATATTTTCTTTTTTCTTTTTTTTAACTTCTTTCCCTCCTTTCTCACAGGTAGCCATCTCACAGATACAAGATGGACATACCCTTAAATTTGGTTTCAATGGCAAGACTGATGACATCACACATACCAAGAGGATAGGAAGGGTTTTTTTATTCATATAATGGGTCTTTACGAGGAGAGCAGGATGGACTTCCCAAGCTGACGGGGAGGTAGGGGGAAACCTGAGACTGCAGAGAAAGGAGACTGGCTGTGAACTTCAATGATAGTTAGGGGGTGGACGGGGGTGAGGGTTCCCAGGACAGGGGCTTGCATAGTTCGAACCTCCTGCTGGCCCCAAGGAGGGAGCTCTCAGACTTTCTTATCATTTGCTTGTATGTGGAGCAGAAGAGAAAGGGCAGTCAAATACCAAAAAAAAAAAAAAAAATGAAGTCAGACTCTATTTCCTCCCCTCCCTTCCTTCCTTTTTACTTCTTTCCTTTCTTCCCTGCACATGCACTGTATTCTCTTTTTCCTTTGCTGTCTTTTTTGTTGTTGTTGTTCTCATTCTAATTTAGAATTTTATGTACCTTTTAAGAAACCCTATGAACTGGGAGAGAAAATACAGCCTTTTTAAATACTTAATAAAGTACATAACTAGTTAATGAGGTTACAATTTCAAGTTTATGACTGATTCTTCACATAGTCATTTAGTTGTAAGGACTGAAAGATGAAAAGATCGCAGTTTTCCTATTTGCACCTGTTTCTAAGTGGAGAGGACTAGATATCATTCTCCATCTCCCAGGTTATTAACAGCTTTTTCATCTCAATGCTGCTTCTAGTTTCTCTCTTTCATCATTCCCTCCCTACATGATGTTTATTTGCAGATAAATCTCTCACTCTTCTTACCCCTTTGAATTTCTTTTAGATTTTTTTCAGCATACTTGAATTAGATGTTCTTACAATTTTACACTTTTCTTTAGATTTATCAATCATTAACCTATGCATAATTTCATATACCTCTTTTGATACCTCTATTATTTTTTCCATTATATTAAATGATGCTTGAAAAAGAAACTTTGTAGAAACTGCTGCTGTTTGTATTAAAGTGATCTAGTTATTTGTGGGATCGAGAGGGATGTTGGAGATGAATAAAGTCTATTTATTAAACCATAGGCACTATATTTGGTACTTTTTAATGTTATCTTATTACCCTTTAAATAACAATGATGAGATTATTTTTGTACCTGGTAAAACTGCTTCTTGAAGAGGATATTATTTTTTAAAAATCTCCTGACTAATAAATGGTAGGGAGGGAGGTATTTAAACAAGGTTTACTTGATTCCGAAAACCTGATTTTTCCATCAAACCATATTCAGATTCTGGCTGTATCCCAATAAGTTTTATTTCTTTCTTTTATTTTTTTGTAGTCATTTTAAGAATTAAACTATATGGCCTTAACTTATCATAGTCTATTAAGAGTTAATATTATTCACTTTACATAAATATATATGACTATCATATGTCTATTTATCTCGTTAATTATGCTGTAGTTGTCATATATATTACACCTACATATGTTACAAAACCTAGAAAACATATTTTGCTGTTTTAAACAGATGTATTTTTTAAAGAAAATGAAACAAAAAATATAATTTTAAAAATTAAACATTTATTTCTTATTTCCAATAATCTTTGTTTCTGTAGTTATATCTAGTGTTTTTATCCTTCAGCCTGGACTAACTGTAACCTCTTACAGCCCCAGTCCTTGGCTTTTGCTTATCTTCAGGCAAATTTATTTTGCCTTAATTTTTGAAATTTAATTTCCAGGGTACAGAATTATGAGTTGTAATGGAGCACTCTATAAATGTTAATTAAAGTCGTATTAACTATATCCTTACAGATTTTCTGCCTGCTTGATATTCTATAAGAGGAGAGAAAAATGGAATCATATAAAATGCTAAATTAAAAACAGAGAAGGCACAAATAAGAGCATCCAACTAAATCAATAATCAGTTTACTATAAATGGTCTAAATACCCCAATTAAAAGACAGAGATGATCAGAGTGGACTAAACAAAACAAAACAAACAATCAATACCCAACTATATATGTTTTTCACAAATAATTCACTTTAATATGAAGTTAAATATAAAGACTGAAACAGGTTAAAAAGTAAAAGGATAGGGAAAGTTATACCACGCTAACACATGCCAAAAGAAAGTTGGAGTAACTATATTAATTTTGGAGAAAGTAGACTTCAGAACAAAAAAATTATTATGAATAAAGAGAAGAATTACATAATGAAAAAGAGTCAGTTCTCCAAGGAAACATAACAATTTTTGATGTATATACATCTTACAACAGATCATCAAAATGCTTAAGGCAAAAGATGATAGAACTGTAATGAGGAATAGACAAATTATTACAGTCAGAAATATCAACGCCTGTCTTTCAGCAATTTATAGACCAAGCAGGCAAAAAATCAGTAAGAATATAGTTAATAGGACTTTAATTAGCATTTATTGAGTGCTCCATTACAATAGCAGAATATTCTTCTCTGGCTCACATGGAATAGTCAGCAAGATAAACTACATTCTGGGTATTGGATACACCATAACAAATTTAAAAGAATATACAAAGTATATTCTCAGATAACAATAAAGTTAAAGTAGAAATCAATGAAAGAAAGATAGCTGGAATATACCAAAATATTTGAAGATTAAAAATACACCTCTAAGTAACATGTGAATCCAAAAAAAATGTCTCAGGAAAATTAAAGATATTTTGAACTAAACTAAAATGAAAATACAATTTATCAAATGTGTGGTGTGGGATGCATTTAAAGCTGTACTTAAGGGAAATCTATATCATTAAATACATATATTAGAAAAGAATAAAAACTCTTAAATCAATAATCTTACTCTCTGCCTTAGGAAACCAGACAAGAAAAGCAAGTTAAGCCTAAAACAAGCAGAAGAAAATAAAAAATAAAAATGAGTGCAAAAATCAATGATGTTTAAAACAGGAATAAAATAGAGAAAATCAATTTAACCAACGTCTTTCATTATTTCTTCTTTATAAATGAATACTCTCCCCAAAATGCTCTACTACCATTGAAATAATGTGGATGTGATTGCATAGTTGTGTGCCTCAGATAACATTTTAACTAAAGTGCTTATATCCAAGGCTTCAGGTTCAACCTGGTTATATATATATATATTTGGTGCAAAACTTTAGTTATCTACCTTTCTTCAGCATTAGCTTGGAAGTAGATTATTTTTCCTATACTACTTCCTATTCTAGGAATTCAAAGAATCATAAAACTATACAATGTTAGGAAGAATCTTGTCCATTGATTTTCACATTTTAAGGTTCATATGAATCACCCGAAAGTCTTGGAAAAATTCTGATTTATTAGGTCTGGGGTAGAGTATGAGCTAAATAAACCATAGTAAGTCTCTGTTATGGAAACTAGAAGTGTGTGTATGATATATATGAATATATATTTGTATAAAGACACATACATGATGAAATATATGTGGATCAACATTGTATTTCTGATTCAGAGAAACTAATATTCTCAGTGAGTTGCTCCTGGTTATGTTCATGAGCCAAATCTTATTTAAATGTTAATATGTCATATTTCCAGGTCTCACATTGGTCTATTTTATTATATTCTCTATAATTCATTACAAGTTTGTGAGGATTAAATAATGTCAAACATTTATAGGACACTGACTAATCTGCATGTGCTGCTCGAATTGCCTCACATATTTATACTCTTTTGATCTTCACTGCATCTCTCTGAGTAGGATCTACTATGTTTTCATTTGACAGATTCTAATCCACGACAAGATTAGAATCTTGTTCCAGGAAAAGATTGAGATCGGATTCCAGATAATCTGCCTCTCATCAAGTAACATAATAGTTATAAAATTCAGTTTGCATATTCGACACCAAAACTTTTACAGCAAATACTACTTTTTTAATCAAAATTTGCTCTTAATTTCTCTTTTCTTTCTTTTCACCCTTAAAATATTCAATTTTTCCTTATTTAATATAGGCAAAGAGAACAAAAAAACATATTTAGTAGTACATACTTTAATATGCACATTATATAACTTTAGTCTTAATATTATGATTACCAATGAAGAAGTCACAGATTTCACTTTATATTTTTCATGACATTACATAAAGAACTTTGATATTTTATGCTATATTTTATGCTATATTTTATGCTCTTTTTCTGCATTATTTTGGCTCATTTTATTTAATCTAATTTTGCATTTAAATTTTTAAAAAGTTAACCAAATGCTTCTTGATAAAATGTCTGAAAAACTCTCATTGACTATGTTATTAAGAGATTTGTCATGTCTCTGGTAGCAATAAATATTATAGACCTAAAAATAATGTAAAATTTTTCACATATTAAAATAAAAACTAAAATAAAGATTTAAAATTCTCTACAGCCATAGTAAACATCCAAGTATGACTTTTGGTTACTCTTGTATTCTTATGACAAGAAAGAAATGGAACATCCCGTATAGCAAATTTGATTATACCTGTCTACTTATTATTATAATTCATAATTATCGGATAAAATGCATTCTGGAGTGAAATGGCAATTTAATAGTTGCATAATGGCAATCAGCTATGGTATATAAAATGAAATGTCTTTTATAAAGCTACAGGGTCTTCTTAAATAAATAGATCTGTTAAACTAAGAAAACGTTGGCACAGTAAAATTATCTACTCAACAGATTTTTGGTGTGTTTTGCTAAATTGCTTGACACGTTCAAAATCACTGAGTTTGGAGTTTTCTGAGTTAATGATTTGTGTTATCATCTGGGATATTTAAATGCTTTTCTTATTCAGCACAGACTCTCCAGTGTATATCTTTGTAGGGCTGGTTTATGCTTTGAAGTAAAAACCACTATTTGACTCTCAAAATCTCATTCAAAGAATAAAAACTTTATCACTTATATTCTAAATGGTCACATATTCATAAATTAACTTGATTCAATAGAAAGCTTTGGCTCAGAAATGGAAGATAAAATATTTTTTAGGTCTTATGCTTTTATTTTTAAAAGAGTTAATGTTCCAAATATTCGAGATACCTCTAAGAGATGGGATTTTGGAGATTTTTTTCTAACACCCCACTCTGAGAATGATGTGTATATGCTATTACTAGAAAGTACATAAAGGCGATATTACTATTTCTTTCCTAAAGTAAGTAATAATGAATGAAAAATGTTCTTTAATTATCATTTGTCTTTAGATGGGAATTGATCATAAATATACTATTTTCCTTGGTAGTAGATAAATTTACAGAGTTATGTTATTGTAAACATTGAATATAGATTTTAACCATAATTACAACTTAGTTATAATAACAGAATAGGAAAGATGAAGAAGGAGAAGTTCAAGGTAGTTAAAATAAAATATGTCATTATATATAATAGATCATATCTAAAATTGATATATCAGGAATAAATTGTAGAATAAATTGTCTATTGTCAACTTGACAGGCATAATGGTCAAATCCTTCTAAAGTCTTTTCTAAGAGGTAGAAATTGGGTACTATATTTTTCAGATGACTCTTCTCCATATTCTTCATCCAATGAATAGTACCTTTGTGAGATTTGAAAGGCAGAGGAGAAGGACAGTCCTTTATTACTAGGTGGCCTTTGACTATTGTGAGACTTCAAGAACCCTCCAGTTGAAAATAATCTAGGTGCTGATAACTGAGGTACTTGGATGGGAATAATCCAGAGATTCTTGAGATTTACAGTGGATTTCAAATGAGAATATAAGACCCACTTGTTTACATGTTTAAGCTAAGGCCTTTATTGCCTGTTTTCTAGGCTTTTTCTCCTCAGCTTTTCCAACAGTCATATAAGTATTTCATTTCTGGTATGAAAACCACTGAAAAATGTAGAATGACTTGTTTTTCTAATTGAATTTGGACTTAAGTGGTACAAAATCTGTATTTGAAATGAGGAGATCAATATGTGAAAAAACAGCGAAAAAGTTAAATCTTGGAAAATAATGGGGAGGAGTAAGATTTTTAATATCCACACTGATTGATATTATCCTAAATGCAAACACACTGATTTTAAGATGGAGAAGATGATTATTTACACATGGCAAATAAATGTATGGCTTCTTGGTGCCTCGATTTCTTAATCCTGGGGTGAAGCCATGAAATCCATCCAGATCTTACCTTCCATATACTGTTTTATATTGTGGGTGAGGAAGCAAGAAAACAAACAAACAAACAAACCTGAGTGTTTCGATTCTTGGGAAAGATGTTTTACTCTAACTCCTTGGAATGTATATAAATTTCTCCAGGAGAAAGATAAGGCCATTGTCTCCAATTTTACAGTGTCTTCATACTATATTTTCATAGTCCCAGATCTCATCTCTGCAGTTCCCCAGACACATTTATCTGGAATTGTCTTACTATCTGAATCAGTCATAAATTCTATCTCCAAATTCGCCTATGTCCTAAATTTCTATAAAATGTACTCGGAAAGCTTTAACTGTGCAGAAATGTAAAAATATTTTCTTTCCACCTCACCAGGGATTACTGTGTTTTAGAAGAAATATGAATCATGAATATTTAGTTACTATAATGAGTGTGTGTATTATTGTTTACTAATTTTCTAAAGAATAGGTGATTAGACTTGGGTAAAACTTTGTTGGTGGTTAAGTAGTTATAGCCATAGCAAAAGCAGAACTGCAGTGATCATAGACAAACAGCTCGTTATCTGATTATTGTGTTTGCATATAGAAGAAATAAGAGGTCTTTATGATGCACATATTTTGTTAAAAGATCCATACATCTCTGTGTGAGATAATTAAATTGTCAGAACACCAAAGTCTGCCTAGAAAGACCACATCCAAATGTTAATCTTCAAAAGACTATCAGTTGTATAATTTGTTTTAATTGTTATAGCAATGTCTTTCATTTTTAGAAAAAAATATTTTTATTAAGTGCATTAATGATATTTCGCCCCCAGAACCACAGGTATTAAGTTATTTTATACTGAAGCTGATAGATTCTGCTTCATCTTCTGGAAAATTAAAACAAAACAAACAAACAAAAAACCTCAACAAATTAAAGCTGAAGCATCAGTTTTAACAAACAGGAGACAGGCCCTTAGAACTTGTGGGGTTATTTGCATATAGCTTATGTTGTAATTCCCAGGAATGTATTTGATATATATATTTTTTGTAATCTTCAGTGGTAGTGTATCTTATTCCCACTGACAGCAAAAGTAATTGCTTTGAACATAACAAAAGTAATTATGTGAGAAGTTCAACATGACTTTATTGTAGCACCTCTGTCATCTCTGCAATTTGTTTTTGAATACCTAAATGTGAAAAAGCAAATATATTCCTGGTACTTGAAAAATGAGATTTTGGTAAGGGCAGCATGACATATTCAGGTAGAACATGAGTCTTTATTATTTCCTATTTTTTTCAGCTTGAAATACTTTGAGAAAGTGTTTTATATCCACCTGGTAATTTGTGTCTTTTTAGAATGGTTTGGCACATCAATAATTATGTTATAAAATCATAAATGACCACTTTTTCTAAGGATACTGATAAAATCAGTTTTAAAACCCTGTCTGGTTTCCAGCATTTGCATACTTGCTTTCCTCACGGCTCTGCTATTTGCCTTCCACTTGTAGCTTTATCTACACTTCAGTCCCTAAAATAAACTCTATATAATTAAGAGAAACTTAATTAAATTGAAAGCAATGCTCCAAAATTCAGTAATAAGCTAATCATCTAATGATACCTGTGTGACCTTACAGATTCCTATTGATGGTGTTGATGTGAGAACACCCAAACCTGTAGAGAAGTTTCATGAGTTTATTTAAGGCCAAACTGATGACATATGCTGAGATCTCAAATGCTCCTGGAGAATAAGTTTTGTAACTTCTTTTATGCATTTGAAAGTTAGGAGGGGAAGTAAGGAAGATTGGAGAAAGCAGGTGAAGATAGTTAACAAGATTATGTGCTCTCGAGGGTTAATTCTCCTTGAGGGGTATAACTTCTTGTATTTCACAGATGTGTTAACCTAGAGGCACAAGAACAATGGGCAGGGCTGGCTTAAAACCTTTCACTAAAGAAGTTATAGGCCTGGGGCCTGACGACCCACCATGACCTGCTTGCTCACTTAGGAATTTACAATCAGATTGTTACTTTCTATAGAACCCTGTTTTTGTCATCCACAATGAGAACTTCCCTTTCCAGTGCCCCGTGGACAGCTTCTAATTTAAGTCTCAGTTACTAGCACTCCCTCCAGGAGCCATTTTTCTATTCATTCTTTGGTTGAAGGGAGTTTCAAACCAGGCAAGCTCCTTCCTGTGTGTGTTTTTTCTGTGGCTGGCTTATTTCACTTAGCATAATGTACTTCGAGTTTATCTATGTGGGTACATATTGTAGAATCCCTTTTTAAGGCTGTATAGTATTCTGGTATATATATACCACATTTTCTTTATTTATCGATTGATTGATTCTTAGGTTGTTTTTACATCTTGGCTATTACGAATAATGCTGCCATGTGCATGGGAGTCCTAATATCTCGAGATCCTGATTTCAGTTCCTTTGGATATATACTCTGAAGTGGGATTGCTAGAATTATATGGTACTCCAATCTTTGCTTTTCTGAGAAACCATATTGTTTTCCATAGTGACCACACCATTTTTTTTTTTTTTGCATTTCCATCAACACTGTGCAAGTGTTGCAATTTTTCCACATCCTTATCAACACTGATCTCTTGTTTTCTTGATAATAGCCATTCCGTCAGATGTGGGGTGATATCTCATTGTGGTTTTGATTTGCATTTTTCTGATTACTAGTGACATTGAACATATTTTCATGTACTTGTTGCCCATCATTATGTCTTCTTTGGAGAGATGTCTATTCAAGTCAGCCCTACTTTTAACCACAATAAAAACTCTAAACCAATCTCCTTTCTTCTCTCTCACAAGCCATTTAGGACTTGCTTGAGAGGCTTACTCTGGTCTCCCCACAGATCTCAATTCAAGTCATAAACCTTTTTAATCTTCTTGGTTTATGGGTGGTATCATCAGTTTCTATATCCGAGCCAAATTTTGGGTGGAGTCTGTTCCGTACTCACAGAATACCCACAAAAATGGTATTGCTATATTCTCTAGCTTCATCTGGAAAATAACCAAAAGTAAATATTGAGACAACCTGTGTCCACACAACTTAACTATTTGCTTAAGAAATTCTTACTTGGGGAGATAAGATGCTACCTAGTCAAAAACTTGCTTCAGGAAATCTTTGCAAACCAATCCATCTGAGTTTGCTCATCTCCCTTCTTCATTCCCTAGCTACTACTCAGGACAATGGCTCACTCACCTGGACAAAGAGCTTGCTTATCACGGCAATAGTCATTTTGTAAAGCTGGGTTTCAAGACTCTGGCCTTGCTATGTCCAGCGATCTTATACCATTACATCGTGAACTCTGACTTGAACTCTCAATCTTTCCTAGCCTTCGAACCACTGGAGTCCAGGGAATAAAACCTATAAAGCCTTTTTCTTTCCTCCCACTTTGATATTACAAAAATAGAGTAATATATAATACGTGTAGTAAACAGTTTTGACTGATCTAGTTTTTTTTTTTTTTTTGAGAGGTGGAGTGATCATTGTGGTGAGTCTAAAATTACACCTTGCTTAAACCCTTAATTTTTTCCTAGTTGCTCTTTACACAGCTATTTTTCTAACCTGCAGGCATCTTCAGTATTGACCCCAGTTTTTCATGAATAGTTTTTCTGTTCTTATATATTTTTGCCTTTATCAGGCCACGATTAAATTAAATTTCACATATATTTGGGAAAACGAACTTCTTATAATTAAGAGACAGTATGTCTTCTATCTGTGGCACAGTGATTTATATAGTAAGTACCTATGAAATGTTTATTATGTTAATGTACTCCTATTGAATATATTATGGACAAAATTCTTGACTTCTGTTTTTCTCTCTCAACTAATGATACTTCAGATACTGCAGAACCAATTTCTTTAGATTAAGTATAGTGCCCAGAACCAAATCTAATATTCTAAACAGAGCATGACAAAGAGCTTTTTACACTCTTGTTTCAGATATTGTTTTTATTATCAAAGCCTATAAGATTGTGTTAGTATTTTGACAGGTACACTGTGTTTACTATTAAGTGTAATACTAACTAAATCCTTAATGTCCAGTTATTTTCACAATGGATACTGCCAAGTTATATATTGTGGTATTTCTACTCATTGTTTCTTGGATCAGGGGCTAATTATTTTATTTCATTTTTAAATTATTCCAGCCTCTCAAAATCTTGTCAAATCTTGATTCTGTCTTACACTGCGTTCATTATCTTTCTTGGTTTTATGCTAATCACAGATTTGTTGTTATATTCTCTAAATCTTTATCTGCATATCGATGGACATCTGAACTAAACAAATGCAAGGAGAGAAACTTGTGCCATAATGGGGAAGACCTATAATCACATCACCCTCTGTGACAAGGCCATTTGGTCAAGTATGTTTAGACTGAAAAAGTAAGAAAAATCTGGCTAATCTAAGAAGTGTGCCCAGACCCCCTTCTCATGCTTGGATCACAGACTACAGATAATCAATGTCTTTGGAACAAGACACTGAAAACTCTATGGCTTGCTTACAGTTCTAAGACCATATTCGCTGATGGACTATTGATTAATTTGTCAAATCTCATCTTAGGCTCACTTTTCCTGGGAATCTTACTTATCATACCTTCCAAGATTTTGTTAGATGTCTCATCTATATGTTCCTATAAGACCCTTTACTACTCCTATTAAAGAAGTTTCACACATTATTATAATTACTTATGCATGTGAGAGAGGGGGTTTTATTTTGTTTATTAATTGTATCTGCAGCTCCTAGATTTATGGCTGATATATATTCAATATACATAAAATGTCAACCCAAATATACTCATATTATTTTCTAGTGAATGAAAACATGTTAACTTCTTTATTTTCTATGACTTCTCTAATTTCTCTTAAGTGCCTCATTTCCACTGGGTATCAAGAAAATTTAAGCTTGAAATGAAAAGAAAAGCCACTTTAAAAAATATCTATTCTAAGTTCGAATCTCTATCAGAGCTGATATAAAAATAACTTATGCGAAGGCTCACTTTTTCTAAGTTCTTGTCCCTTTTCATCCAGTCCCCACTCTATTTTCTCCTTTTGAGGTATCAGATAGTTATATGAAGGAGTGTACTGAGTCCTTACAGGGCATGAAAGAAAGCATTCTTCTGATCCATAAAGTCTTCTGGATCCCATAGTCTCAGTGGAGTATTTGGTTTCTCCGTAATAAAGAATTAGTCTGACTTTTGCCACCTGTCCTGGAAAGTAGCTTCTAAATCTTTGGAAACTTCCCAAGTAATAGGGGTATTTGCTATTTATGGTGAACCTTGGTGATTTATGCTAATGAGATGACTCATAGTGGGACTCTAGATAGTTTGTGCTAATGAGAGTTGTCTCTGGGTAAGGGCTGACCAGACCAGAAAGACCAACCATGTTATGTATGGGTTCCAGCTTCATTCGAACCATGTGGTATCAGCTCAAACTCTGAGTAAGAAAAGGGAGCTGGGAATTGAATTCAATTGCATGGCCAATGATTCAATCAATTAAGCCTACATAATAAAAACTCAATAAAAATTCTGGAAACAGAACTTGAAAGAGCATTCCTGGTTGGCAATATTCTGTGTATTGTTACACACTAATGTGCTGGGAAGGTAACATAACCTGACTCTGTAAGAAGAGGACACTGGAAGTTTTGAGTTTGGGATCCTCTGAAACTTTGACCTATGTGTGTTTCGTTTGGCTGGTTCTTCTTTAAATCCTCTCTGCTGTAATAAAATTGTAATAATAAGTTAGGACTTTGCTGAGTTCTGTGAGTCATTATAGCAATTATGAAACTTGAGCAGGTAGTGAGAACCCTCAAATATGTAGCCAATTGGTCAGAAGTGAGGTTGGCTCTGGGAACTTGGGTTTGTGGCTGGTGTCTGAAGTAAAGAAAGTCTTGGAGGAGACCAAACTCTTAACCTTGAAGTTTGGCCTAATTCTATATAGTTAGTGCAGAAGACATTGCACTGGTGTTTCTGTGCTCCTAAATACTGAGTAATTCTTATAATGATCCTCACTTTTCGTAGATCCACCATTCTCTGTAGAACATCTGTGAGTCTCATCTAGAAGATTCAGTTAATCTGAGTTTCCTGAAAACCACAAGCAGTACTGGCTGTACTGCTTGAGTTTCATATGTCCATCTGCCATAGTTTCTTGCCTGCCATTATTCTCTCTATCTATTGAAAGTAGTTGCATGTCCTAGAGGCTAGTACTACCTCCCAAATATCCAGGGTAGATTTTGTAATGTACCTCCTCAACTTCCTTTTTTAGACTTAGTTCCAAGTCTTCTCAGAATGTTGCTAACTAACTGTTCTCAGATGACAGTTTTTCTAGAAAATGCCCCACGCTGTAGTCAGCTGCTTTGCCTGAGGTCACACCCACTTCCTAGAGATAACTGCATTTAATAATGATAGATACAAGAATATAAAACCCAATCCCCTTATTACAATGAAGTCAACGCTGAAGGGTCATCACAGCTTTGGAGCTCCTTATAGATTTAGCTGAAGGCTTTGTTTAAACTACATTATAGCCCATTTTCTCATTTTGTTTAATCCTGCTTCATTTCATTCCTTTTTGAGGTTGTCATGCATGCTATAATAAAATTTTTGCATATTGATCTTCTCAGATTCAGTTTCTCAGGAGTACAGTCTGCAATTATTGTTACCTGGACTTGTCAGAGAAATAAGAGATAGAATTCAGGAGCTTAATCATCTGCTAGCTCACATGTACAATCCATTCCTAGTGTTACGTGAGCATCGGTGACTCTGGCATAAGGGAGCAATACTATTGTTAAAATTTTCTCTTGCAATAAACCGGACTGGTATATCAGTGGAAAGAGATGCACTAGCAAGGACAATATATTACAACTTTGAAAGATATAGGGTAAGTAACTACGGGACGTAAAAGACAGTGAAATCAAGTGACTGATGCTGAGTGCAACAGATGCTTTGAGAAAAGATAACCAAAGGGTAACAATGATTAAACAACAATTTACGGGCTTCCTTGGTAGAACACCAAACCCTAATTGCAACCAGAGAGCAATTAAAGCTGGGGACCAGGCCTAGGACTTCATGAATAAAGTACCAGAGCTTCAAAGAAATTTTAACAGTCAACTAAGGCAGTTTTCCTATATAAAGTCAAGGCTCTGATTGAGAAGTAAAATGACTTAGTCATATGATGAAGAGATCTGGGTTGATACACTAAAAAAATTTACGTTATGGATTTCCCATTTATTCATGTAGAAGTAGCCCATTCCTTTCTATAAAGCCTAGCATACTCCCTCCACTGTAGTATCTCTTCGCCATGGAAACACATGTGTCCCATCTTCAGGATCTGTCCTCATCTCCCTTGGTTACTAGATCTTTAGGATTAAATCCCAACATAACTTGGTGGCAGAAAATACTTGATCAAATAAAAGATTAAATGGAATATTATCCCAGGAGGTGCAGGAAATATCTTCCTTTTCCTGGGTAGAAAAATAAGACTCATTCTTCAAAGAAGGTTATGAGAAAAAAATAGAAAAGCATGCCACAAAAATATCACCCATACAACATATTTTTAAATAAATAAATGAATGACTCAGTTCATGCCACCTTTTCTAAGCATATTCTATATCTTATCAAGGCAGAAGTACTTTCTCTTGTGCACATCAATAATCTCTTATTTATACCTCAGTTGTAGGAGTTATTCCATTGCTGTTATTCTTCACAGACCTGTCTCCTCTACTACTGGAGGAAATTCTGCAGAACAGTGAGTATGCTTGATTCATCCTTGAATGCACAGCAGATAGTAACTAGCACAGTATCTGGCTTTGAAATGAAACACTGGAGAGACTCTGTGGTTATTTGCAATCCTTAGGCCATTCTAATGAGGAAATATAAACTTATCTTTTAGGTCTCCTTTTAAACTCATTTTTTCTTAATATGTTTAATGTTTTTCAGATTAGTGAGTGAATAAGTGAATAAAAACAATGTTTGTGGAGGTTTCTTTTTTTTAATTTAGGGGAAATGATGGAAACTTTCTCTCTTAAAGGTATCTGCCCAGTAAAAAGGCTTGATACAGCACTCATCTAGATATGTTTAAATTTGACTTGACATAATTGTACTAAAATGATAATAGTAAGTGGAGTTTTCTTTTCTAGACATCAGATAATATATTTTGGAAGCCAATTTTTCCTTGTCCTGCCAAAAATACATGAAATTTGATAAAATGGTTAATCCTAATCAATTCCATTTTGCTTTCATGTAGCTGTAATGGTGAGTTTTTCTCAAAATCTAACCCTAGAGACCAGCCTTTGATTGTCATTACCTCAGACAAAAACATGCGCTCAATTTGAGGCTTAAAGTAAACTCTCGAAAAATAGGTGATAGCCGTGTGTCTATGTAAGCTGAAGCCAACCAGCCTAAAGCCACTTAAAGACATTTTATTGAAATCTAAGTCAGGAAATGCAGCAATGCAACCGAGTTCCAGCTGCTTCTTGATGCTCAGCTCCAAGTGACAGACACAAATTCTTGGAAGTTGTGCTAAAAGAGAATGATAATAAACTGTGTGATGAAACAAAACAAAACAAAACAAAACACACACAGTGCTATGGTAGGACATTTATGAGAAATAAGAATTCAGCTAGTGGTGTTTACTGATCAGAAAAATGTATTTTTGTGCTAAAAATCCGTTCTGTGATATTGCCTTAACATGTGACATCCAGTAATCCACTATCAAAGCCGATCTACCCACTCAAAAAGAGTCATATGAAAGAAAGAGAGATTAGAGTCTTCGATTTATTTCATTCTTCCCAATGTTATCTTTGGGGGATTAAAGATGACTGATGCCGATACACCGAAACGACCAGTTTAGACCAAGTGATTCTTGAGAGAGAAAAATAACATATATCCAGCTATGCACCTGAACATTGAGAAAATACTGATAAAATTGTGTTTTGAGTTTAAAAATGTTCATTCTGCTATATCTTTTATGTATATTTGAACAGTACAGAAAAGAGGAGAGGTAGGTAGTAAAATGGGACATTCAGAATGTCAAATTGGCATTTTCATGAGTATACTTCCTACTTGGCAATGAAATTAAAATAACTAGAAACATACACTTTAGCATTGTTTATTAGAAGGTGTCTAAGTTTTCTTTGCAAAAGAAAAGACACTTTAAAATTCCCACCCTGTTAGTAGGTTACCACAGTGTGTTTCATATGGAAACTGTGTTTTTGACAGAGACACAGTAACTGCAGCACAAGTGTCAACACATAGGGCAACCAAAAACTAGCTTTATAACTGAGAAAAATGACCAGTGTTCAATCTCTTATGTCACTCAGACCCTAGCGAAGTGTCTGGACGAGGTAGGTGTTGCTTCATAAATGTTTGTTAAATTGAATTATATGTAAGTGAAGAAAATCAAGCTGATTACAGATTGCAAATTGCCCCAGAAAGGAAAAAAAATAAAGCACACCAAAGTGTGGATATTATTATGAATATTTCTGGCTGAATGCTTGAAGAAGATAATTTATACATTAAATGTCCAGTTTTATTTCTAAAACTGAATATATTCATTATTACTTAAATAATCACTTTAAAAAAAATGAGTTTTCTTAGACCAAAGGCTTCTCTTTTACTTCACAGTGGGGTAAGTTATTAGCAACGAACTCACTTAAATTCCATATTGATAGATTCCCTCCATAAACCATCATCATATGACTTAAGAATTCCATCTAATATTATATTGTCTATTAAAATGATGCATTGGCTGGATGATTTAGTATCAGAAAAAAATGATCTCATTTGAAGAATTGGTATATAGTTTTCATTAGATCATGACGATTAGATAATTTATTGTGTTTTTGCAGGATGCCAAAAACTAAATTTAATGTCAATATAACTACTT
Source organism: Pteropus alecto (assembly GCF_000325575.1). Lineage (NCBI taxonomy): Eukaryota > Metazoa > Chordata > Mammalia > Chiroptera > Pteropodidae > Pteropus > Pteropus alecto. The sequence continues at coordinate 16,056,213 of NW_006433378.1, read as the reverse complement.
CGACATATGTTAACAAATTTTCCTTGACATGTTTTTTCTTTTCTCTTTCTATCCTAATATTTGCATAGTAAAACTGAGTGAACCAATGCATGTATAATAGGTATGTAGGTCAGTAGCCAACTTAAAGACCAGGTATTTTGTCATTATAAGGATGCTAAATCAAACAACTTGAAAAAAAATCTTCTGTTGATAGGACAAACAAGACCTGGGGCCACTCAAACTGAATGATGTTGAAGGAATGACCTTTAAACTAGACACTTTACTTTGTCATTGCAAAACATAATATTTAAATCATTTATTAAAAGCACCAAAATACTGGTCTTTAATTTAAAAGGAAGGGTTTAATAAATATTTAGATCTGTTTTAAAAAATGCTATGTACTAGATATAGTAAGGTAATTAGTATTAGCAGCCCCCATTATTTTATCGAAAGTTAGCACTTAAACACCATCTATAATTATATATTTTATTTAATTTCTATCTATAATCATATGTAAATACTCATATTTATTTGTATAAATTTGTTGTATGATATATACCGTAGTAAAAATTATGGTCATTACAGCATATAATACACAGTATATGTAATATGTATATTTATATTAGTACATGTTTATATGGTATGTTAAAAATGAAGAATATTACATATTACTTTGATCATATTTGAACACTCAATAGAAAATTAAACTGCTTAGTCTAAGAATCTATGATAACATTTTTTTCAGATTTCTAATATTGAAACTTTCCTGAGTAGCATTTGCACAATTCTCTTCTAACAGTAAAAGCTTACACTACATCAAGAGGTAACAAATGCCTTTTATAAAAAAGAAATTAATATAAACCACCATTATTGTAAGGTTGAAGATTAATATCAGATAAAAAAGTTGAATGTGTACCGTGTTGGAGATTTTTCTGCTTATGGAATTGACAAAGCAGAGCCCTAAAATTAAACTTCTGTAACAGAAAACTCATTTTAGATAGTCATATTATATTACTTAGTTCTTTGCATAACGTAATGTGTTATGAAGTCTTGTGCTGACCAAAGTAAAAGTGGTTACTCTGATAAGTTCTATGAACAGTTAAAATTTGAAATACCATGTGTTTGTATGTATGTGTATATATATGTATACACAGACATATACATACATATACATACATATATACATATACATGCATATATCTGTACCTATGTATGCATATGCATATGTATATATGTGTGTATATATATAAAAATACTGGAGAAGAACAGAACATTAAGTTATATTTTAGCTGAGCAGGAGTTGCCTTTTTGTGCTGCTCTATTGCCATCAAGAATTCTGGGAAATTCAACCTCCTAAGAGTTCTTTATTGGGGTCTTAGGACAAGTGAAACAACAAAACATATCCTGGAACTTTTAGATTTGATGTTGGTATCATTTTACAAGGGATTGCAACTTTCATATGCTGGGTTTCACTTCACTGGAAATCAAATAACGCCCCTAGCACAACCTGTATGACAATTTAGAGAAAAAGTAGTACCACACATGTCTTAAATTCACACTACTGCCTTAGATTTCACTATTTAGTAAAGATAGTTGTGTATTATCCTGTTCTCACGTATAAGATCTTTTAAAAGTAGATCTTAAAAATCACTAAATACCAATATGTCTTCTTAATGACTTTTAATTAATTATTAAAAACTTTACCACTAATTGAAAAGCTATTAAATGAAAAAAAATTTCTCTTTAGTTTTAAAACATGAATTATACCATTCCCACCCAAAATATCCAAACAATTTTCACAGATGGATGCATATGTCAACTGAATACTGATAATAAGTTTATTAAGTTATAAGTAATTTAAACCAAAGAAATACAGTTTATACATAAAATGAAGTGTAGTAAAATTTAACGTATTCATTCCCTTTTTTTTCTGTACCATGTTCTCTGCAAATTTTTCAGTCTCTTGGGAACTTGTGGGTGTTTTGCATCTAAATGCATTTTAAAATAAAATTTACCACAGGAAAACATCTCTAGGGAAAAATGAAGTCTAAATATTGAAGTCTTGGAAAATTGTGGAAAAGCAAAATATACACACTAGCCCAAAGCCATAACATATGCTACTCTTTTATCTTTCTCATTTTATATAAGTACACAAAACAAAAAAGGTTTTGGTTTCATTCAAACAAAAGGGACAGTTCAAGTTTGTTTCATAAATAGTCTCTGAAAGAAAACCTTTGTGTTGAATAAACTGGTGAGTGTGCTTTTTCTGGAAATAACAATATCAAAATATTGCTATTATATAGTATTTCTTTGGTGAAGTTTGGGGTGAAAACCGATTAAACAAATAAAAAAGGAGACATTAAAAATGCAATTTTTTTATAAGCCGATATGGTCAAAAGTCTATTACAGACTTACCTCATACAATAACTGTTCAGTCATAAATATTAAATTAAGTAATACACTTAATTTTATACCACTTCTGAGTTTTGATAGCTCTTGATTTTAAAATTAACACCTAATTAAGTTGACATACCTTTGTTTATGTTTATTTCATCTAAAATTAGTTTTTCAAGAATATCTTGGTGTTTAGTTTATCTTCAGAGGCCTTGGAATATTCTGTTTCCCTTAAACAGAGTATTTTATGTTAAAATAAAATACACATAAAACTCACTAGTTAAAGCTTAAGTTAAAATTTTATCTTCATTCTTAGGCTCCTTTTTTTTTTCTTTTCTTTCTTTTTTTTTTTTTTAGTGGAATATATTAAACTACTGAGGATAATGGAACCATCAGGGAAAGGATTTTGGGTTACTTTAGTATTTTTTCACCTTAGTTTATATTCAGCAGGGAAATGGTAACTTTTTTACTTAGCTTGATATAAATAGATTCAAACTGATGTTCTTATGATGTTCTATTTTTATTTCACTTTTATTAACATCCCCCAGGAATATTGACTAAAAGACTTATTTTTTTTTTCCCTTTATAGGAAGAGGGGGGTTGAAGTTGTTAGAAATTCTGAGTTGGCCTATTATCACCTCATTCCTTTATTTTGCCATGAATGAGGAAAAAATGGAAGGAATTATTGATAGTGACCCTTTTGTTTTGTTTTGGCCTAAGTCAAACAATTGTCAGGAATCTGATGGAGAATATTCTTTTGACATTTGAACTTCTAAAGATAACTTTTCAGAAGATTTGGCTTTAAATGTCTTTGAGAATAGTCAGGGGACAAGAGGAGGACATAATGGAAGAGCAGAAGAGAAAGATGGTGGGTCCATGACCATCACTACTTACAATGAGCTGTTATCTTAGCTAGCTCAGCTAGACTTGGACACAGACCATGCTATGCAGGATCAGAAAGGGCAAAAATTGGAACCTGAATCTAAGAAACAAGTTTTCTCTAGGGATTATTATCAGGCCACCTGTCTCTATATTTAGGATATATATTTCTGGCTGATACCGCATATTTGTTGGCTAGGGCTGGTATAGTAAAATACCACATGCTAGATGGATTTAACAACAAAAATTTATTTCTTAAAGTTCCAGAGGTTAGAAGTCTAAGATCAAGGTGTCAGCAGGTTTGGATTCTTCTGAGTTCTCTCTCCTTGGTTTGCTGATGGCTGCCTCTCGTCGTATCCTTACATGACCTTTCTTCTGTGTGCATGCACCACTGCTATCTCTCTCCTTATAAACACATCAATCATATTTCATTAGGGCCCACCATAACAACCTCATTTTAACTTAATTATCTCTTTAAAGATTCTATTTCCAAATAAAGTCATATTCTGAGATAATGGGAGTTAAGACTTCCACATATGAATTTTGGGGAGACACAATCCAGCCCATAAAAACTATTATATTATAATTATATTATACATCTTTAAATAAGGATTGTCTAAAAAGTAAATGTAAAATGATACACTTTCCAAAATAGGAAAACTTTATTTCAAAATTAACTGATTTAATTGAGGATCATCTATCCCAAAAGTCATTAAGTGTGTATAAATGTCATTATAACTTTTTTGTAGGTACTGAGTCAAATGGTACTGAATTAACTAGATATTCCTATAAGAAAATAAACAATTTTTTAATCCTTAACTCATTTTATAAGCAATATTTATTCCAAGCAGGATCAAGGATCTAAACATGAATGCTAGAGCCATAAAGTTTACAAAAGAAAACACAAAGCATTATATTTGTGATCATGATGATAGGCAAATTTTTTTAGGCAAGATACAAAAAGAACAATTTATAATGGAAAGTCATTGGTAAGTAAGACAAGACTAAAATTTATCATTTCTGCTCATGAAAAACACCTCTAAGGAAATGATTCAATAGCTTACAGTTTACTTACTGGTAGAATATATCTGATGTAGAATAGACACATAAACACACACAGATACACATGCACACATATCACCACAAATCAATAGTCAATGATGAATAATTATAAACTATAATAGTCTAAATCTGGAATCAAACCAAATATCTACCAACAGAACAGATAAACACATGTAGTAAACCCATATAATGTAGTACTACTCAGCCATAAAGACAACCCTCTACTGAGACATGCAACAACATGGATGGGTCTCACAGACATTAAAAGAGACACAAGGAAACTTTCTGTGGTGACAGAAATGTGTTAGTTCTTGTCAAACACAGTGAACTCAACACTTAGAGTCTATGCATTTTGTTGAGTATAGATTTTTTAAAAAAGATACATACACACATATCTATGAAACTTTGTAGTAACAGGAAAACAGCTAAACATCTATTTTATGGCTATTGAATATGGTTGCATCGAAATTTCTGGGGGACAGGGCTCAACTAAATTATTTACCATTCTAGGCAATATTCCATAACTAGGTGCCCAAAGGGAGTTAAACTGGAAAGGTAATGGGGAACAAGATGGTCGTAAGAAGTTAATTTAAGTTTTTTTTTCTGATAGAAATTAGTTCTTATAAAAACATGTGCAACACACAGTATAGGAAAATGTTCTTGGAATTGTTTTAGAGTAATATAAATTTATTTTATTATAATTTTGCTAAAGTTTCAACCAGTGAAATATTTACACTTTTTATTCCTGTGCTATAGGTTAGGTAATAAAAAAATAAATCATGAGTCCTTGTCATCTATAAAAGTCTCTGATGACTTGAGAAATTCATGCAATTTATACTGTAATCACTGCTCTTGGTAGTAGAGGAGTGACTGACTTTATTACATAGTTCCCTTGACACATGTATAGGTTATAAAAGAACTAAACTATAAACTCAATCTTGCACCCAATTTTTTCCTACTAGGAAGCATATTCTCAGTGAGAAAAGAATAAAGGTTCTTCAACGGCCCCCCCTAATACTCACAGAAGATCCTTAGGAAGGCGTTTTAGTTACATGATTAAAGATTCGAGCATGTTATTAGGGAAAAAAAGTATATCCTTTGTTGCTGTCTTCAGAGAGAATGATGGGCGTATTTAATCAGGTATTCAAACCAGTGTAACTGTGTTCTTATTTCCACTTCACATGGGCTTGTTTACATTTGAGTGACTCTAAGTTGCTGCTGAGAAACTTAGATTAGAATGAATAAGTAGATGAATAAGTTAAGTATATCAAGACATAAAATGGAATATTTAGTAATTATTACATATCATGTCATTTTCTGAAATCCTAAATAATATGAAAAAAACCGTACATGATAAAATAAATAGAAACAATTTCAAAACTACACAAAAATCAGCAATAGAAACAACAAAAATAATAGATAATATCTATAAACTGCTAATTCAGTGTCAGATATAAATTTTAATACATATACCACAATCATTTAATACAACATTATGAATAAGTGATAACATTTTCTTTATGAGATATTTGAGGCCCAATGTGGTTAATTTGCTTGCTCGAGGTCACATGGATAAAAAAACCAGGTCAGGTGTTAATCTGTCATCTATATTGTGTAATTCTACACACGCACGTGCACATACATCACATGCACGCATCACACACACAGTTATGACATTCAGTTGGAGAAAGAAAAACATGACAACTATCTGCAAGTGGAAACAAGTTCCCTTCCACCTAGAAGACAATCATGGATTTGACAACGTGTGAATAAATAACTTTCGTCAACTCTGGATATCTTTAATCTCCTTTTATTTATGGTGCTTACAATCCTACCTACTTCCATGTTTACACAACCAGACTCAGCATTATTCTCCATGCAGAAAATTCCACTGTAACATTGTGCTACAAATGCATGAATGAGTAAAATAACTTATGTACTTTTAGATCTTATGCCATTAAATTATCTTGAATAATTTTTACTTCAATAATCTTTAGGATTAGGACACATTTATTTTCTTTGTATAGCCATGATTATCTACATGATCCTTAGCCAGAAATTTATCTGTCTTGTAGCTCCTACTCTTGTTGGTAATTCAAAAACCATGTGCGTGCAAACAATTTCCAGGTGACTTTTCCAATTGGCTCTCCCTTGGGTTTCTCCAATTGGAGGCGCTAATGGGAGATCAGAAGCCAAAGCAGCAGTGACCCCAGAGTTCTTCTTTGGCTCAGCTCTCTTCCTCTGTTCATAGGCCGTATTTCTTATGTATCTCTTTCAACCTCTCAACTTCCAAGACAGCAGCGCCACCCCAGTGCCTTGTTCCTGTAACACCATTTCCTCCCTGTGTTCTTCTAGTCCTAGAAATAGTAGCTGTTGCCGGCAGTTTCTTATCCCTGAGTTAACTTTATTTTCTCTTTTTATTCTTCCAGCCTTCCAATATCAGTATTACTAATAACCTATATGAAATCCATTCTTTTTGAAATATTTACCTCTGTTTCTCTCTTTTTTAACTGGGCCTTGACCAGGATTCTTTTGTACACTTATACAATAAATTTTTATAAATGAGAGTGGATTTGAGAGAGAGTAACAGAAAAGTTGAGACAATACTTTATTGTATAATATTTTATTATTGAATGTATGTTATCAAAGATTATTTATAAAATATCTAATATTTATTCAGTTAACTATGTACTAACCACTCTCCTAAGTGATTTACTTATTTAATCTTCATAACAATTCTTAGAGGTAGACACTATACTTATCTATACTTTTAGATGATGAAACTAAGGCAGAGGAATTTTTAAAAACTGCTCCTACCTAATAGAATTAGTATAGGGCAGAGAAGAAAAGTTTAATCTATAAAGGATAGTAGAGCATTAAGGAAGCCTTGTTAAAAAAAAATAAAATTAATTTTTCCAAAACAGGAAAAATTAAAGCATTATATTCACATGGCATTACTCTGGTAAAGTGGGAAAAGTCAATGGTATAGAAAATATAAAGGTTACTTGCAGGATTGACTTGAGTAGTGGAGAAAGGATTTCATGCAATAAATATTGAGAGGATATTTCCTGAGAGAGGGAAGTAAATGGTAGGTCAAGTATATGGTACAGATCCAAATACACTGATAGAATGGAAGCAAGAATGTATGGAAATTCATTTATGATTACCTCCATTTTCCCAGTGAGTAAAAAGCAAAGCCGATAGCTGGTAGTGACGATTGGGAAAAGAATATTGGGATAACTAAAAAGAGAGGGATAACTAAAATAATTTGGTCATTTAAAATTGAGTGAATTAACAAAGATATTTTAATAGTTTGTCATGTAGCACTGAGGACTAGGTTGAAATTATTTTCAAAGTCATGAATTTAAAGTGAGATGAGTCAACACTGTTATATCAGTCAGTATTATCCAGAGAATAGAACCAAGGTTATGTATAAAAATCCTCTATCTCTATTGCTATTGCTATTGCTGTCGCTATCATTGTCTCTGTCTCTGTCTCAGTCTCTGTCTCTATCACCATCTCAGTCTCTATCTCTGTCTATCTCTGTCTCTTAGTGTCTGTATATAATATCTATAATTTTTATAGTATAATATGTGTGTGTGTGTGTGTATATATATAAGAGAGAGAGAGAGAATTTTTCTCTTACTCAGTCTTCTTGTTTTTATTTAGGTCTTCAATGGATTGGATGAGGCCCACCCACATAAGGGAGGGCACTCTATTTTACTCAAACCATCCATTCAAATATTAATTTCATCCAGCAATACCCTCACAGACATACCCAAAATAATATTTAACCAAATATCTGGGCACTCTGTGACCCAATTATTTTGATATATAAAATTAACCAGCACAATGGTTTATGATTTTTTTTTCAGCCATATACAGCTGTAAGAGTGCAGGTGTAGAAGAAACAGAGAATTTGATTAATTTGAAGTGGAGTTTTACCAAATGATTACGACAGAGTGAGAGAATTCAAGGGAGTAAAATGCAAGAATGTATGATAATAACTATGTTATTCAGACTGTGTAATCATAATAATAATAAAGATGGTTCTGGACAGTGAAAAGTTATAGGACTATAAAATTCAAAGGTCTGATGAGAAAGATAAATTGTTGAGGTCAGGGACTAGAGGGAATGAGCTAGAAAGAGTGGAGTTAGTGGTCTGTGATTGGAAAGTCTGAAATTAAAGTCATGGAGAGGGTGCAGTGGTAGTTATGATCACGCAGATGAAGGAAAATGCCAGAAAGATGGCAAAGGAAAGTGGAGGATGATCCTGATCTCTGACCTTAGCTATAAAGCAGGGTGGAAAATAAAGATAAGATGTGTGCACATATCAACAATTTTATAAATCATAATGTGGTCAGTGCAATAAGACATGTATGAACAAAGTATGGGGTAAGATCTGAAAAGAAAAAAAATCACTGTTGGCTGGTTAACCAACAGGAAAGTGGGATTTCAATTCCCCCCTGGAAGATGGGGAATATTTGTAGATAACGGTAGCGAAAGAAGGAGGGCTTTCTAGGTAAAAGAAATATCTCAACTCTTGGCATTTGTGAGCTGATATTGGAAGGCTTTTAATACCAGAGTAGGGAATTTGAGATTTACCAGGCAACAGAAGATTACCAGAGGTTTTTGAGCAGGGATATCTTATTATCTATCATCCAAAAAGAAAGATAAACCCTCCGTGTGGAAAGAGGGAATTAAAGAATGCTTGGCTAAAGATTAGTTATCATATTAATGAAATTATAGTCTATGTAAATATAATAAGATTCTATATTAAGTCAGGGTAAGAGGGAAATGTATAGATTATTACTTGTCACAAACTACCATAAAACCTCAATAGCATAAAAACTAAATTTTTATTTCTGTAAGTTAGTTGGCTAGCCAGATTGCTCTCTTGATCTTGGCTGGGATCACTCGCATGTGTCATGACCATTTGACTGACACTGAACCGGGATGGCCTTCATTAAAATGACAAGAGCAACTTGACTGAACTTCATAATCTTCTAGTCCTTTAGCAAGCTAGTCTTGGCATTTTGATGATGATGGCAGAAGGACAAGAGCAAAGTGGAAAAGCACAAGCATTTTCACAAACTTCTATTTAAGTCACACCTCTTACTTCTCAATGGATAACACATGTGCCATAGCCAAACTCAGAGTCAGAGTGATAGGGCACCAAAAATCCACGAGTAAAAATAATAAAAAAAATACAAAAAGGGGTGAAATATTTTGGACATTTTTGCAATATATTTACCACAAAATAGAAAGGAGAAGGTAGATTTAAATGGTATTTTGAGTATGTGTATGTGTGTGTAATGAATTTTCTTGTGGGGGAGGAAGACATTTTTATCTACCCTTTTAGGTTCTTTCAGCTGGTCTAATAATTGAGACAGATCGACAAGAAAAAAATAACCACTTTAAATCACATGCATGTGTATGGGAACCCCACACACATGAGAAAGGAAGAGACAGGGAAAATGAGGCGTAAATGACATTTTGAGCTGAAGAATGAGGTAAGAGGCCTGAGGCTTCAGAGGAGAGTGGTGGGAATTTACAGGATAATAAAAAGAAAAGATGTTCATTAATTAGATGCTTGCCCTGCCATATATAAATGTCATAAAAAAGTTATTTCTGGTAATAACTTTTATTATGGGCAAGGCTGCCAATTTAAATTCCTTAAGGGAGAAGTAAAATTTTCTTTTGAGCCTCCAAGGCCTCAATTGCCTTTAGCTCAAAATAATTCACATGCTACAGTGATACATCTTGGGAAGGCCTATTCTAAATCTTTGCTTTTTTTTTTTTTTTTTTTTTTTTAGTTTAGGAAACAGAGACTGAAAGAGCTCACTTTGCTATCATCGTGTTAAGTAAAAAACTACATTCTGGAATGTTCGCCCCTTCTTTCCAGAAAAAGATCAGTGAGAGGACATTGAGATTCTTATGCAAACTCTGCTGATGTAGTCCAAAGTGCTATGTAAATGTTAAGATCCAAGTCACAGGTTTTCTGTGACTACTTGTTAATTTTGTATCATGAATTTTAAGACTCTGTACAATTTAATTTTGAAACAACTAAACTGGATGAAATGAAAATAAGATCGAAAGATGTTTAATCATTTTGGGATTAAAAGTGACAACAAAATGAATTAACAAATCGACGATGGCTGTTTTAGTTATCAGGCAATCTCAATTTTATAGATTTAAATAGAGATAAAGACAACTCTAAAAATAAAGTGCTTTTTTTTTGTACGAATAGGCAGAACAAAAAGGACTGGATTTTTCCTATCCAAATTAATAAATTTGACAACATATTTGGCATTTCTTAGTATATTCAATACTTTAATTGCTATTCAATTTCCCCTAATTTTATAGCTAAATACTTATGCACAAATATTATATATATATGAAATGTTTTGTATAAAGCCTCATGCATAATAGTTAATCAATGCCTAGATGAGTCACTGAGTCAGTCCAGTGACCATTATTTTTAATGGATGTTTATAAAAATCTATCTTTTCTAGATGTATGTTATATATTATATAATATGCATTATGTATTATATATATGACAACATTCTTACTTAATAAGACACTAGAATATTTTCTTGATGGAGCAAGATAATACCTGTGATAATTGATTTTAAAATTGAACTAATTTTATTTCTCAAGATAATGTCTATTCTCTTGAAATTCTTTACATTGTGAAAAGGAGAGTTTTTGCAAAATTATTATAAGGCACAAATAATTCTAGCAGAGATTATTATTGTTGACTATACAGGTTACCTGAAGTTGAGGTTGTTTGATGACTTTATTTGAAGCTGATTAAAAAGGGAAGATGATTAAGGGCAGATATATTTCTGAAAACAAGTTTTCATAATAGAGAAAGCAGAGTCCAAGGGGTTTGTCAGCATCAAATAGAGGAATCACAAAAGATACACATTGTCACCTTTGCAGTTTTGCTCAGAGCTGGCCCCATGACACAGGCACTGAATTAAAACACCTAATGGCAGACACATGGAGGGCGAAGTAGACAGCTCTCCATCAATACGATTTGAAAAGTAGAGGAAACTGTTAAACCACATTTTGCTTCAGTATTTCCTAGGTACCTGTATTTAATAGCCATCATTTTAGTAATTTAAAGTGATTGTCAATGTGACCTATTACTCCAGAAGAGTAGTTCTAGAAAAGTAGCATTAGATCGAGCAGCGTCTTGTGTTTGAGATCTAGTTTTGGCATCTTTTTATACCTCTGGAGTGATGTAGAGGCAGGCATGAGGTAGTAGAAATAGGCTAGAAAGAGGAATCCTGTAGTAATAAGGTAATGCAAAAGAGCCAAAGTGACAGTAGCTGATGATTCTGGTATTTCTCCCTCATTTACGTCATGTTTGAGGTAACTTTACTGGTGACTTACCAGGGGCTGCACATAGCTTTATGGAACAGGAATACCTAAGAGACCTGAAAAAGAAAAAAGAGAATTAAAAGGGCCCTGAAATGAACAGGCAAATAAATAAATGTTGCCTTCCCTGCCTCCCACGATAAGATTAAACTTAGAAGAATCAAAGTTAATAAAGTACAAGGAATGATATATGTTTCTTAATTTCTGTTATAAATGCTTAAATTCTAGTCCTGCTGGAAAAAAAAAAAAAAAAGACTCCCACTCTTTTTACCCTAACGCATATAATAAATCTTTAAAATGTTTTCTGAAGGAAGCCAGATTTTAGGACAGAGGGATAGGAGAGAGAGAAACATTGAAAAAAAATCTTTATTACCTAGGATGAAGATTGGGGGATTGAGTTACTACTTTAGTGACAATTTCGGTGGCTCAGAACATGATTTTATTGATACACTAGTAGGTGATTGGGAAACACTTCACTTGGTTATAGCTATTCATAGTATCTCAGAAAATACACGTTGAACGTTCTAATGCTCCTCCCTGTATGTGCTCTCAAACTGAAAAGAATATAATGTGTGAATTCATGTAGGAAGTGAGAATCCTGC
>NW_006433378.1:16015828-16043886 GCF_000325575.1 Pteropus alecto | reverse complement strand
AACTGGGCTCGTGGTTCCTGGAGAAATAAAGAGTCATCTTGTTAACTAAAATGTGGATCTCAGACCCGTTTTTTCTCTTGGCTTCCAGGAGAGACTGGAATCTACACAGCTGGCTTTCTGGTTTTCCAGGTGCTAGCATGCACGCTGTGCATGCGAGCACTAGGAGTTTCATGCCATGCTCTCCCAATTTCTTTGAAATCAGCTTCTGGCTCAAGTAACACACAGTCCCTTTCCTGGAGTTTTGCTACTGTTTTCTCCCTCTCTCTACCTGACTATAAAGAAGCCTGTTTGTGTTCATAAAAACTTATATTTTCTCCTCAGTGTTAGCTTCACCTTGGGCTTCTGTTCCACAATAAATATATTAATCCCCATCACTTCAGAGAAAAAATACTCTCTGTAGTAGACCAACTCTTATGTCTACAGATTATAAGTGAAAGTTCAATTTCTTGATTTCCAGTGGGCAGGGGTTACACATATATGTATTTTTGAATGAATGAAAAACCACAGATATAAAGTTAAAAAAGTTATGTTTCTTATACATGTAATTTTTTTTCACTTAAAATTATCTTAGGGTGCACAGTTTTGAAATGAAGAGTGACAAAACAAATCTTATATTTTGCAAATAACGAAACAAAGCCAGTCTTTTGAATCTGACACAATATATCAAAGCTTTTATTTTCTGATCTCTCTTTTGCCTTTAGCCTTATGCACTCAGCATCATTAATGTTGTCTTCACTATTTTGTCTAGATTAAGCTTTATGAATCGCCCGTGGACAAGAGTGAATAATAAAATAAAGAATGCTGATAAACACCTTTAGAATCTTCAATAAAGCTGGCCAATGTCTCTATCTTTGTAGTTTTTATGAATGTCCACAATGTCTTCTATTTTTATTTTACTCAAAAATAAAACCCACTTTGTAGCATTTATTCAAATTTTTCAATCGTAATAAAAATGTGAATTTAAACCCTGACTACCAACTGAAACATGCTGTGGTGTTCTCATAAATAGATAAATTACAGGGGAAAGTAGGTCAAAAAGAAGCTAACCTGAGAAATTCAGTACCATGTATTTGAGTATATGCTGATAAAAAATGCACACTGCATAGTCAGACTTCTAAGATAGCAATTTCCATGTATGAAGTGCTTTCCTGAATTTGCCCCTTCAAATAGACCTGCTTAATATGTCTTTATAAATTAGTGAGATGGTTTTATTAGGAAACAATCCTTGATCTCTCATAGTTCTATGGGTCTCATTTTCTGAGCAAAGGTGTTATTAGCCAATTTTCTCTGGGTCGTCTTTTCAGGAGGCTTGTATAAGCAAATAGCCTTGAAAGGTGGAGCTGTTCACCTCCCTGGAACAGATTTTAAATTCCAGAGTAATAAATGTAATTCTCTCTCTCTTTTTCTGGAGAGGAGGTTTGCTGTTTGCCAGCAGTACTTGTATAAGATCAGAGGCTTCCTAGCATCGATGTCCTTCTCCTGTAACTCATCCTACGGAGTGGGCAGGAAACACCTGACCCTCATTGTGTTGCCCTGTGGGAACTGGGGCTTAGAAAACAAGGGCGAGATGTTACTCCGGCCCATTCTATAGCTGTGTGTCATAAACTGCTTTTAGCTCTGACCCAAAAATCTCATGTCTTTCTGCTGACTATCTATGAAACTGTGACAAGCTAACTTGTTCGCTTGCAAGTAAGGTAAAAATCTAAGACATTGTTCCTGAGGTGACAGGTATATTTGAACTTCAGGAAATGCCTTAACAGTTTTCCTTGACTGGATTACATTTCGTCATTGTTTTTCGGGAGATTTGTTCTTTTACATCAAGATACCTTATCTGATTGCGTAACTAATATATGCAGTAGCAAATTAGAGGAACTCTAAAATGTAAAATAGACATTAAAAATACTGAATATTCTATCACTTAGAGAAAATCATTAATAATATTTTCCACATATTCTTAAGTCTGCCCCATCTGTAGGTACATACACACACACATTTACACATAGAAACACAATTTTATAATTTGGGACCATAGAGTATATAGTGTTATATTTTGTGCTCTAATTCTAGAACCTTGTATGTGCCTTCTTACTTATAATTCCCAGTATGATATACTATCATTATTGGGTCATGAAAGATAGCCCTTAGATTTTAATTTATTTTTCTAATTACCTCCTTTGTCTCTCATACTATATCCCAGTTCCCACAAATTATATTTTAAACTAACACTTGTAGGGTATTAATCTACCTTGCACAATCTACCAGAAGCTTTACATGTATTATTTTTGTAATAATCTCAAGAACCCTAAGAAAATATTGTTAGTTTACCTTTTTTTTCTATTTTACCAGCTATTCATATCAACCTTAGAAAGATCTTTCCTCATCTTAAGATAATACTTATATTTTATTGTCTTAAATATTTACATTGAACACAAATTCATCTAGTGATATAATGATCTAATATTTCTAATAATTATGATGTTTAATATTTCTTGGACATTTACTATGATCAAATGCTTTTCAAAGCAATGTGCATATATGACATCATTAAATTCTCTCAAGATCTTCAGCTGGTAGTATTGTCTTCCTCATTTTAAGAACGAATTAACTAAAGCAGAATGAGTTTAGATAATCTTCCAAAAGTCACTGAGCAAGTAGGTTGGTTGCAAAGTAGGACTCACATTGTACAGAGTCTGACTCCAGGACCAGTCTGAACAACTGTTAAGGCTCTGTCTTTGAGAATTAACCAGTGTCCTATCACTATTTCTGCAATAATTTGTTACTCACTCCCTAACTGAAATGCTTTTACATGACATATTTAGTTCAGACATGGACTTGGATCTGTTTCTGGGCCTCCTCTTCTGTTACGAAAATCTAGGTAATTATCTTCTTCCTTACAAAATAACTGCTTCAAGGGAACAGCCAGCACATCATGATACATGTTCTTCCACCAAAGTTTATTTAATGTATACTTCTAAGGGCCATATATGTATATTACATAAAGGATTTTACGGTTTCTGTAGGGGATGTCAATAATTCAAGGGAATGAATAGGTGTGGAAGGAAAAGTGTCAGGCTACTACAGTCACTCTCAAGTGTATCAAGTTCAAATTTTGGGATTATTTTATAGAGAGACTATAATGATAGCCTATCTCGGTGTCAGGATGAAAGGCAGAAAGTCCTTCTGGGTCTTTGTTCAAAGAAACTCACCAGATGAAAGGCCCATGTCTTAGTTTATTCAGACTTCTATAACAAAAATGTCATAGACTGGGTGGCTTATAAAGAATAGCTATGTATTCCTCTCATTCCGGAGGCTAGAAATTCAAGTTCAAGGTGCTGGCAGATTTGGTGTCTGGTGAGGGCCCACTTCCTGGTTCATAGAGGGTCATCTTCTCCCCGGTCTTCACATGGCAGAAGGATGAGAGAGCTCTCTGGGGTCCCTTTAATTTGATACTCATCCCATTGAGAAGGGTTCCATCCTCAAGAACTAACATCTCCTAAAGGCCCCACTTCCTAATATCATCACTTTGGGCACTAGGATTTAACATATGAAGTTTGAGGGGGCATACACATTTAGTCTATAGCAGTCCAATCTATAAAGAAGGAGGGATGTAAATTCCATCCATAGGGAATAATAGAGTATCTTCCAAGACCATTCTTGTTGAGAAGTCATTACTAGAAATGGTGGAAATCATTTTTAGGCTTTACTTGTTTGTCGCATACTGTCTTTAAATGGTCAGAACACTCCTTTCTCCCCTTCTCTCTTTGTGATTGTTAAGTGTGGAGGTTCCTCTTGCCAACACAACACTGGCACAGATGCGTAACTGAAGAGACAGTTTTCTTAATGCCTCATCCAGCGTTTGATCCACTGCCAGCCTCCCTAAATTTAGATTAGAATGCTGCTTTAGAATTTGGCAAGTTTATTGCACTCCTGCCATTATTCTAGAGTCACAACTTCCCCCCTTTCTGTTAACTTGTTTGTGCAGCACTTTCTCAGATGATTTATCTTTACAGTGGTGTGTAATGTGAGGCTGAAAGGTTTAGAAAACGTACTTAAAAATATATATAATTAAAGTCTTATACAAACTTTGATTAAAGATTATTTCTAATAATTATTTAGTAATTTTCATGCTCATGCTGATCACTGTAAGAAATATTTCTATCACCGAAATAATGACTTAAATTTTCAGATTCTGATGGAGGAAAAAAAATTAGCATTTTCGAGGAAAAAAATTAGTATTTTTGAGCATCAGTTTCATACTTATAATTTTTACATGCATTTTTCAGAGTGTAACCAAAATTATTTTTATTTCTATATAAAGTGGAGCATTGCTAACTCATTAGATTTTAGCTAGAAACACCCTTACGCTCTTTCCCACTCTCTATGATGTGAACACTCTATATAAAATGACGTAAAAATGGGCCTTTGAATACTTTGAATAGAAATTTTATCACTTTTTCTGTTGTCAGTCTACTACAAAGGGCTTTTTGCAATGGCTTCATTCCTGTAGTGTGCCAGGGAGAATCATGGAACAATTTTTGACTTTGGTCTGACATTGCACACAGTCATATCCACTACTATTACATGCAGTGTGTTTATTTGACCCTACCTTTTCCAGACAGCAAGCAAAATTAGTATTTATATCGTAGGCACATAACACATGAGTAGTTTATTCACATTGTTTAATGCTGTCAATAACAAGAGTCAGGTTTTAAAGATTAAATCGAGAGTAATATTTCTCCTTGAAAAGATTAAAGACAAATCATCTGTATTTTCTTTATAATTCATGTTAATTTTAAGACCTGAGTTGCTTATGATAAAATTGAGAATTAGTCATTTAGTTAAGTATACTGTTGATGCTATTTTCTTTTTTCTAAAAGATATAATTTTTGAAAATTACTGCTTCTAAAAAAAATCAGTTAGAAACTGCTATGGATAATTTTCTCTTCTATACAAATCACTTTGAAAATCATGTGCATACTTAATATATACCGTTCTTTATACACGTTCCTTCTTAGAAAATAAAAATTTTATTATTTGCCTTTGAAAGTGACTATAACATCTGCATTTCTGTTTCTTAAAAAGGTTGATAATAGAAGTTATAACTTATTTAAAATTTTTAAAAATGTGTCCTCAAATTTCAGATCTTTTAAACTTATTGAGGGTGGGAGGTCTAAGATAATGTGCTCTTTGTATAAGTGAAGACAATAGCTCAGAGATGATGAATGACAATTAAGGCTACATAGTCTCAATTTTGACATAATCCTTATGACTCCAAAACCAGTGAGTTTTAAAATTAATGCTTAATTTACTTCACATATAAGTTTTTGACTACCTTTTTATGTACTCAATAAATCTAAACGGAATAATCCCATACCTTCCCCATTTCAAAGATAATACTAAATTCATCCAGTTGCTCAAATCAAGAACCTTAGAGGGAGGACAGAGTAAGGGGAAAGTAGTGTTCAATTGGGGGAAGCAAAAGAGAATTTTGGCACGTTGGACATATTCTGCATGGTACCCTAGTAACCTATAGTGGGTACATGGTATTGTGCATTTGTCAAAACCAAGTTCTTTACGCCAGAAAGAATAAATCTAATGTAAGCCAATTAAAAATAAAATCAACCAGAATGTTAGAGGATATTGGAAATGTATGCAAACTATGACAAAAGAATGAATATATTGCAAATATATGGCACATCTTCACTAAAGATGATGAGGGATAAAGGAGCTGAACTACATAACATCGGAAAAGGATGTTTCGACTGGAAAGTGTAAGATTAAAAACAAAAGAAACTGTATATAAACACTTTAGTTTGGCTGATAAAGTCGTTTCTCACAGAGATACAGTTAATAATTCTGAAACAGTTGTACGTGAATCCTAGGATTGAAAAAATAAGCAAATGGGTGACAAATGGTGGGCTCTAGGTTTTTCACTGTTGGAAAGAGAGATTATAAATTAGCAAGGAGGAGAGTCTATAATAAACTATGTGGTATTAGAGTCAGAGATATGGGTACAAATCAGGTTTAGTTCATATAAGGATGTCAGGTACATAAATATTTATAGATGAGTATGCATATATGGGTTAGTATACACACATCTATTTCTTAGCTTTACTCATGAGGAGAGCCTACAAGCTCGTAAAATAGTAGTTTCTCCCCTTACTTGCCATGGCCTCCACTATCTCAAATAAATGAGGCCCTAGAGATCAATCCTTTATGCTCCAACCACACTGGAATTCCTTCTTTTATTCAGTATTCCAACGCCATATACCTGACTAGATCTTCACATTGGCTGTTTTCTGCATCTACAACATTTTGGATCCTTTATAAAATCTATGCATCAGATAAATGTCACCTTCCCAGGGAGACTTTACCTTACCCTGAATTCAAAATAATCTCCAGTTTTCTTTATTTTAGCAAAGCTTTTTATGTATTTCAAATCCTTATTGCGCTCATTAAATTTTTTAAAATTCATTTATTATTTGCCTTCCTGTCTTCCCGCAAAGCTCCATGGGAGCAGGAACTGTCTTTCTTGTTCCCTGCTCTGTCATCAGTGCCAGAAGAAGACCTGGTACTTAATTTTAAAAAATTCTTTAAATGAATGAATAAATGTACAGAAAGAATTGATTTTCATTTAACTGAAAAGACTAGAAGAGAAAGAGCTGATTCTTCTTTGTGGAAGGCTGGAAGAAAAAAAGCACAAGAAATGATAAGAGCATTTAAAAATTTATATAATGAGTAAAAGTTCAACTGGGGACAGAATGTAGAGTTTCAGATTTCTTATCAAGGCTTCTGTTAATTCATAAGGCTTTATTTCAGAATTGTGCAGCAGCCCCAGTGAGTAGTCAGGTGTTTCCATATGTAATGTGATGTAATTCCTCAAGAGACATCTACATAGCTCCTTTGAGAATTTACAGAATCTTCCTCCACCACTCCTCTACTCCGATTTTTTCTAAATTGGAGGGCTATTCGTTTAAATGGTAATTAAAAAAACCTTAAACTATAAATATGAAGCATGCTATTGGTAATCTCAAAATGTTATTTTACTCTTTTCTCAACTAATTTCTTGGATACATTTTAGTAAAAATGCTAATAAGTAGAAAATCTTTATTAGCTGACATTTTTGAATAAATATAATTTGAATACTTATTGCGTAGTATTTTATTTACTAAGGAAAAATTTTGATGTATTATGAGTAATCTGTTGAATGGTAATTTTTCAGAAAATGCTGTTTATTCACATACTTACAAATAAAAATGAATGTATTTTTTTTTTGCTCAGCAGAAATATACATTTGAAGCTCCCCATTTTTATTTAGTAATTTGGCATTTCTTGAAAAGCAAAAATGAAATTTCTTATAACAAGCCATGACAGATGAACCTAGCTTTAGGAAACACTTTATAAACAAGTTAAATCACGTGAGAACAATGATCTTTAACTGTCTTTTCAAGGTCTAGTTAATAACTCTTTTTCAATACAGTTAAATTTTGCTCTAATGAAGTAATATATGAATAGCCTCAATAATGTGCCCCATCCCTTGGACCTTATGTAATTGAACTGTAAATCCATTCTAATGGGATTTGCCCTTTGCACGTCTTAAACCTGATCCTTTTCGAATAGGCTTCTTATTCAGTTCATATATATCAGCAACAGTATTTTAGAGGTGTGAAAGATTATGCAGCCCCTAGAGAGGAGGTTCTGCGTATGGGAAGTTTAACTCAATTTTATATCTCAAAGGCTCAGGCACTATTTCATTTCTGTCTCCTAGTACATAGGAAGCAGGTGATGAAAATTTGTGTCAGAGGAGTACAACATTTGTGTCGTGACAAGAGTAAGATCCCGAAGGGTTTTGCAAAAAAATATATTTGGCTTAAAAAATGTAGAAAAATAATAAAGTATGTGCCCAGAACCATTTCTTAGCATCAGATAAGTTGCCATACAAAGGTATTCAAGAGCCACGCTCTATCGTGCTTGAGAAAAACTAGGTTCTTAGATAGTAGAAGTGTAACAGGAAATAATGTTCACAGAAGCCATCTTGGCAAGGAAACAAATCAACGTGGTTGGTTATTGTGAATAATACAAGTGAGGCCTTTGCAAAGTGAATGCCTAAAAGAAATTGTACAGGACATGATAGTGCTTTATAAGATGAGATTTTCTATAAAACAGACCTGTGCTTAAATCATGGTATTTGTCACTTTTTACCCATGTGCCCTGAGACAAGTTACTTAATACTTCTGATTTCCAATTTCATCACTTGTAAAATTGCAATAATTAAATCCATTTTGAAAACACTGTTCATATTAAATTAAATGTGATTGTAGATATTCTGGGCAAGCATATCATAACTATAACAGAGGTGATGATCTTTAGGGTTACATGGAGTGGAATCTGCCTGAGAAATCTACAAATAAAGTTAACTTATCTATTTAGATATTTCAGTTTGTAGGTAATCCACACAAATATTGAATATTGATATAGTTTCATTATGAAAGTCAACACATTTCTAGGATACTTATTTTTGCTTTCTATGAAAGATGTTAGTTTTAGTACTCATCTTGTTAATTGTAGAACTTTGCAATTGCATATTCAATAACTATTTCTTATTATACTATTTATTTAAAAATTGTTAGCATTCATCTTTTATTGGCTATAATTTAGTTACATAAAGATGTTATAAACATTAAATAAAACCTAACAGATATCTTGTACCTATTCGTTGACGCCAATATTGGTGAAAACAATTTGACTTGCTAAAATTAAATTATTCTATGTGGCTTATTGGCTTATGAGGAATAAAAAAATAAAGACATATCTCTGGGCAAAAGTTATACTATAAGATGCCATATTTGATTTTATCCACTTTTTAGATTATTTATATATTTTATATACTACTGTACAGACAATTGAGAGTTAGTTGGTTTGTGCCTTGTTAATTTCATCAGCTATTATAAAGATTGATTAGCTTGCACAAGATGATAATTTGCTCAGTCCAATTAAAAGTAAACACCAAAAGATTAAGCACTTGACTTAAGCAAATGCTTCTAGGATTTGAGAGCATGTCCTATCATTCACACACAAGAAAACCTACCAAGCATTGGTGTCCTCTGGGGGGTATTACAGAGAGTGATCAGTCTTCTCTTGAGAAAGGTGACAGTTAGTTCATAGACAAGAGAGAAAAAAAGCCTGGAATAAGAGAATCAACAGCTTTGATTTTTGGGAAGTAGAGTGTAGGTAATTTCATAGTCATTGTCAGAAATATCAGGCTAACAGAGGAAATCATTTTATATGCTCATTGCATTTTATGTATTAAATATTTATTAGTTCATTCATTAATCAATCAATTCATTCAAAATTAGCCACACTAAACTCACTTTATATATTTTTTCTCCTGTTTATTTGGGACTATAGTGAGTAGTAAATTAGAGTATTTCCTCAATATTAAATAATACTTCAAAAACAAGCAAACAAATGCAACAAATCCTGGAACTTGAGAATAATTCAAATTCTGAAGGTGTTTTTTAAGTTTGCCTAGTATGCTATTGCTCTGTAGGCTGACCTGATTCCAAATTCTACTAATTAATCAGCAAATGAAGTGGTAAATAGGTATACTATTTTTGTTCTAACTTTGCTCTAACTCTGTAATTACTTACATGTAAAATGTGTG
Organism: Pteropus alecto; assembly: GCF_000325575.1. Taxonomy (NCBI): domain Eukaryota; kingdom Metazoa; phylum Chordata; class Mammalia; order Chiroptera; family Pteropodidae; genus Pteropus; species Pteropus alecto. The sequence continues at coordinate 16,034,222 of NW_006433378.1, read as the reverse complement.
ACTCTAGCTATAGTGGTATCTATTAAAATTTCAATTCCAGCTAAGTTAATGAGTACATGAGGAAGGAAATGCTTGCAAAATTATTATAATTAAGTTGCTTTAAATGGTCACATTTTGAGAACACAAGGAAATGAGTAGTTAGTTCCCTAAAGAGATAAGTGAACACACTGTAAAGACCAAAATGTACTTTAAGAGTTATAGTAATTTCTTGCTTTTACCACTCCCACTTCTTTGATTGGAGTTAAATTCACCTTGAGATGACACATTCGATCTGATAGAAACAGCCACTGCACCATGATGGCAAGAGAGGGAATAAAATATAACATTTTTCAGAAGAAAATTCTTGCTACCACATACTTAAAAGAAACAAACAAACAAACAAACAAACAAAAACTAGAGTAGTATGTCTTTGAAAGTTGCTCCTCTCATTTTTATTTTATATGATCCAAGAAAATACCACAGAAATTGATCTTTTAAATTTTAATTCTGTTTTAAAAATATCTTAAAAAGGTATATTAAATAAATAACATTTTGGAAGATGCTTAGAAAAAGAGAATATGCAATTCAGAATAGTTACATGTACAGATCTTTATTTTTCTTTGCTTTTTTATCCTCTCAGTGTAGGATTGGAATTTATAGAGGAGAATACCAGTTGCCCTAGAGGGGTAAGACTATAGGGTTGGGAATAATAGATTGAATTATGAAAAGCTGAAGTTTGTAGCCCATAAGTTAACAAAGATATTTCAGAAAAAAGCATCAGCAGATCACTAGTTGCATAAATAGAAGATAATATTTCAATAAACAACACTGGTTATTATATCTTTCAGAACTCCTCAATTTCCTTCTTTCTGTGCTTCTAGACTTGCAGTGCTTCGTTCTGATTCTGACGGCCAAAATCAACCCAAATTTGCTCTATCCAATCACGGTTTCCCACTTTATTTTTCTAATTCTAATTGTATTAGTTTCGTACTCTGGTTTTGATTTGGTTATTTTCAGCAATTGCAGCTAAAGTGTAGTCAACAATGGAGACTATGAATTCTTATCACTTTTTATCTGGATACTTGGAATATTTCCCACTTGTGGGCATGTTGGGATGTCAATCTCCATATCTCATTCTTTCCCACAACAGAATTGGGAAGAGATCATCCAATGCAGCTCTGAATCTCCACAAAGCAATGATCGCTCAACAAACGGGCACAAGGATCAGCATAGGCCGATTAAAATCTTCCTCTGCATTTTTCCACTGGAGAATCATGGCAACCACTATATGTCTTTATTTAGAATTACCAGAGAGGAAGACAGAATTTTGGGATGTCTGGATGCCATTTTTCTTGGTTGTGAGAAAAGTCTACCTGAATCAGAAGTGTATGAAGTTGACATAAAGAGAGAAACAGAGGTAACCTGAGCTGAGCAATGGCAAGAGAGCCAGAGCAGCATTGTTTCAGCCCATCTCTGTGCTTGAAATAAGCATCCTTCCTGAATTTCTTTACTAAGAGTTTATATAAATCAATATATATCTATATATTGAATCAATGTGAATCAATATAAGTTATGGTCAACTAGCTAATTTTCTAATATAACCAATCAATATATATGAATCAATAACATCTCTATGTATCAGATGGTTTGAGTTGAGCATCTGTCACTTAGAGCAGAAAAAGTTTGGTTAAATTTCTAAGAGGTAAATAAGCTTTACCTAAACTCAAACAACTATATTATTAAAGTGGTAGAATTACTTGGCAGCAATTTTTGTTGCTAATTATAAGTATAGAATATTTTTAATAATTCATGTTAAAGTAGTATAATTGACATAGAACTTTATATAGTTTTCAAAGAGATTGTATAGTTATTACCTATTTGAGTTTTTGCAATAATACTCTAAATTAGATAGGGTAAGTGTTTTTACAGTTTATGCATATAGACATTTAATTATTATTTGCTCATAGTAACACATGTAATAAATAGTTGAGCTGAGCTTAGAACTCAGGAATTTTGATGCTAACTTCAGAGTTTTCCCCATAACAAACACTTTTTTTTGCTCTTTTGTGCTCCTTATCTGTTCTGGCTTTTCCCACCCTCTTACTGTCTCTTTCTAATTTCTTGGAGGTTTGGCACTACAGCCACACTTCATCCTTCCACTGTCTCTGACTCCTCCCTTCCCAATCTCTTCACCCCAAACATTCACATTTTTGTAAGCAGAGTCATGGCTGAGGGAGAGTGTGAACTGCCAGTGAGAACAATAAAAATTCAGAACTATGAATCACAAATATATAATTAAATTATGCCTCCTAAGCAGAATTTTCAAATACTTGGTTTTTCAATACCCCATAAATATGAAAAGGAAGGCTCTAGTGGATATTCTCCATGCTATTCTCTTACTCTGCCCGCTGTGGAGGCCATGGCTCTATGTTTATCAATTTAGTAGACTTGAGATATATGTGACCTAAAGATTTGATTCTCAAGAATTCCTTGGAGGGCTTGTTGAAACACTCTCAAGAGTTTCTAATTCTGTATGCTTGTGACAAGGCCTAAGAATTTACATTTCTAACAAGTTCTGGGGGTGCTAATGCTACTGGTCCCAGTATCACATTCTGAGTACAATTTACCTAAAGAATAACTTCTTTTAAACAGATAGAGGTAGTTAAAAGTTTACTCGATTCCCAAAGGATCTGACTTATCTTTCTTCCTTCCTACCTGTCCAGAATTCATCACAAAAATTATTGGATGCTCATTCTTGCTAGTAGGGCAGTGGTAATTCTATTCTTTGTCAGTTATTGAGACTTCAGATACATCCATGCAAAAAAATCATGGCAGGCACTATGAGATGGTAGTTGACAGTATAATACTCAGTATGGAACAATCCTAAATCCAAATGCTGGCTTCGATTTTTACAACCTCTGCTATTTTAATCACATCAATCAAGTTCTTTTCCATGATCCTTAAAGTAGGAATGATGGTATCATCTACTATTCTTTGTTGTGGTGAGCATTAATAAAATAATTAATGTAATACACCAAACCCTGTGCCTAATATAGTTTTCATTGAATATATGATATTCATATATTCATATATTTATTAAATGATTTAAAAGGTACTTAGGTAAAGTCAAAATATGATTATTGGCAGTATATGTTGGTATCTTCACATTGACTTCCAAATGAGTGTTGAAGCATAATGTATTCATAATTTGATGACTGTGTAGGTAAATGATGTTTAAATACTCTACAAAACAATCTATATATTTTTCTCTTAGTCTCTGACATCAGGTTGCAGATGCAAACATATTTGGTTGTTATTTACTCTGTTCTGAATTCTTCTTCATAGGAACAAGACTTGTTAATGGTACTACACAACAGAGGATGCTAAAGATAGAGTCTTCAGTGACAGACTTTATCACCACAGGGCACTGATGTTTCCAAGGCTTGATCTTGTGGTTCATATGCTCCCCCATTTGTAATTTTTACATTTACTTGCATTTACCTGAAATGCTTTTACTACCTACCCTTCTTGCTTCATTGATTCATATTCATCTTTTAGTTTTCACTTTGTATTTCACTCTAAGTGTAGGTCAAAAAGCATCCTATATATTTCCTAATAGAAATATAGAAATAATAGTATAATATAGTATAATAATTTTAGTATACTAAATTTTAATTTAGTATGATATATTTTAATTAAATATTTTGTTGTTTACATCCATTATTAGATTCAAAGTTTCTTGAAAGCAGAGACCATCTATACTCAATTCGTGTGAATAAACATTTACTGAGTGCCTATTATGTAATAGGATAGGTGCTGGGAATACAGAGATGAATAAAACTCTATTTCCTTGTGTTACCAAGAAAATCTACAAGTAGATGAAAATTAATTTTGAACTGGAATTAAGAAAAGTCTTCCTTTCCTGTCACTTAAGTTGACCTTTAAAGATCATAGAAAATTAGCTAGTCGAAAGGCATACTGAAGAGTATTCTAGACCTAATATATAGCTATGGATAACCTAAGTTGGGATAGAACTTTGTGAATTCCAGAAAAGAAAGAAGCAAGTTTGGACCATAGTGAACATGGATGGCCTTGGATGCCAAGTGAACCTGGAGACGTGACTGAAGTAAAATTATGTCAGTCATTATAAGTGATAGTAAAGACTTTGAATCATAGGAACAAAACCAGAGAATGTTTTCTTACAGAATAAAAAATAAAAGAGGTTACCAATCCACTTTCTCTCATAAGCAGAATTAACTGTGTCAAATGTTGCTGAAGCTCAAGAAAGATGAGGACTGAAAGGCTCCTTTGGAATGAACATCATGGATGATAATAGAATTTTATCAAAAGCAGTTTGGGTGGTGTGGATGGAGTAGAAATCAGATTTGCATGATTTGCGGAGTGATTGCAAAGTCATGAAGAAGAGAATATATGTGAAAAACTCTATTAAGAGCTCTGATTCATTACAAAAATAAGATGTTTAGCTAGGTAGAGGGTCAATGGTTAAAAAGACTATTTTACTTTAAGTGGGAAACACCGAGAACATGATGGAATAGATGCCAGCTAAATATTTAATTTTAATTTTATTTAAGATATCAAAGTGAAGTTCTTTGTCCAGTTAAATTGAGATTCTAGAGTCAGATATTTAGTTTAATTCAGAGCCATTTATTTTATAATTTTTATCCTCTAGTCTTGAAGATCCAATTGTAAGCAGAGACTTGTTCTAGTTTTTATACCTAATACCTAAAGTCTAATCTGTTATGTTACTTTAGAAAATCTAAATGTCAAGAAATATATTTTGTCTGTATAACAACTTGAGTTATATTTCTTTTTAAACTTTACAGGTGTCAACACTTGCCATATGTGCAAAAATTACTTCTACCCTTATGTCAGCATTTTGAAGTCCTTGAATTACTAAAGATATACATGTTATATACTTTAGTAATACAGGAGCTATTTTTTAATCAAGGATAAAGCAAGAATATTACATTCATAAATTATAAATTTACATTATTTTAACTTTAGTTCACATGAAAAAGTGTCACTTCGAAAAAAAAGAAAGAATCTTATCTTTTCCTAAATTAAAAATACTTTGACCATAATTTTTAGCCTTGTAGACATGATCAATCAGAATGAATGAGTTTCATAAATAAGACAGAAATTTCAAAGGTTGTGCTGATATTTCTCAGGTGAGAAAAACAACGTTTTCTCACTTTTTTTTCATGGGTTTTCATCATCAGAAGCTCAATTTTATAAACAAAAATTGTTGTACATTTCAGTAGGAGGAGCTGGACGTCAAAGTGACACAAAAGTTTGCAGCAAAAGCTCTGGGCTTTTCGGTTGATGGGGTAATTACAGTGGAATAAAGAAGAAAATTGTCTTTTTCATACTAGGACCAGCAAATTTACCAGTGTTGTCTTTAGTAGAGAAAATGCAATCATTTCTACTTGTCTCACATGAATTGTTTATCCCATCTGTCAGATTCTGTGATTTTCCTTTTCGAAGCAGCAAGTCTACTCCCTTTTCTCAGTAGAGTTTGACAATGAGTTAATCAGCTTTAGGGGCTACTGAATAATATCTAATGGGACAAGATGACTGGTCCTATTTTGTCTCTTTTGTCTGCTCAAAATATTACTACAAATATAAAGTGAAGATCCTTGAAGCTTTATCAAGTCACACTTCACAGGGCATCAAATGTATATTTTTGAACCTACTTGACTCCACATAAACAGTATAAAATCAGTTTCCGAGACTCTAACTAATGTCTCTTCTCAGTGAGTGGGAAAAACACCCCCATGGGAATTTAAAAAAAAATAACTCCTCAATTCTAGATAAGGAACTCTATAAGGAGGGCAAAAGAAACTTCTGGGGAGACTCTTCTGTAGTCGAATACTCCTGCTGTTCAAATTATCTTTCCAACTCTGCTCAGGAGAAAGGATATGATGGATGCTCCAATTAATTAAAAGCTATTTAAATAAGATAGACTTCTTTTTCCAAGATTCTGGAAATTTCCTTTTTAAATGAATTAATCATCCTCTAAGATTCCACTGGGCACTATGCTGAGATTTCTAGGTCTTCTGTGATGAAGTCCCTTTCTAACAACCACAGGCAAAGCTGAAGGCAATCTTAAAGGGGATTCTGTCTGAGTAAGAAAATCCTTCATCTCTAAATCTTTCCCAAAGAACCATCATTTAATTTTAGGCCGTCCCCATAGGGAGTGGGACATATTTGCACAAAAAGCATGTTAGATGGGCAAACACTTTTATCGATTTTACCTAATCACATCTCTCTTTTTAATTATTTCCTCTGACCATATTACCTAAAGCATTATACAGATTTAATGCAATCTCCATCAAAATCCCATTGGCATTTTTTAAAGAACTAGAACAAAAAATCATCGGATATGTATGGAAGCACAAAAAACCCTGAATCACCAAAGCCATCCTGAGAAAAAAAGAATGAGGCTGGAAGCATCACTCTGCCTGACTTCAAATTATACTACAAAGCGACAGTAATCAAAACAGCATGGTATTGGCAGCAAAACAGACACATGGACCAGTGGAAGAGAATCGAGAGTCCAGAAGTAAACTCATATTTATATGGGCAATTAATTTTTGACAAAAAAGCAAAAAACATACAGTAGAGAACAAAAAGCCTCTTTAATAAATGGTGCTGGGAAAATTGGAAGGCCACCTGCAAGAATGAAACTAGACTGTTGTCTATCACCACACACCAAAATTAACTCAAAATGGATTAAGGACCTGAATATAAGTCTAGAATCAATAAAATGCATAGAAGAAAACATAGGAACGAAACTCAAGGACCTTGGACTTAAAGAGGATTTTATGAATTTGACCTCAAATCAAGGGAAATACTTGATTAACATAAACTGTGCTATAACATAACAGTTTCTGGCCTCCAGCACCTCTTTCATCTGCTACTGCCATGAAGGTTATTTTCTAAGACTATAGTGATATCCAATCAAGCTACTAGGCTAACAAACTATTTCCTGGATTCCATAGCACAAAACTTTTAATATACATAGTCATAAAAGATTATTCAATTCCCTTTGAAACAGACGATTTTTAGTCACATTTTTATCATGCATACTCTTTTGAATCTTACAAGGTAGTGTCCATCTTTATTTGTTATTATTTGTGAATCACTCTTTTTATTCTAATTGCTCTTTCCTAACATCAGTATCTTCCTGTCTTCCAAATGAAATTTGTCTCCCTTAAAATTAAAAAGAAATATGTCTTCCTTTCTCAGTTAACAAAGAAATCTTTTTTCAAATATGCTTCAAGTTTTAATAGGATCCTCTATACACACATTTATTTGCTACTAAAAATTGAAATAGCACATTAAAAATTTGTTAGAATTCAAGTTTTTGAAAACCAGAGCATCTAGTTAAAGCACCCTGCCTTAATTATGCTCTCACCGAACCACCCATTTTTTTTTTATAACATTCCTTCCATAAAAGTTACTTCTAACTCTTGATGTCAAATTTTATCTTACTGACTTCAGGCTTCTAAAACACACTGACAATATTTATTAGTGCTGCTTTGAGTGTAATTAAAAAATGGAACTGAAGTATATTGAAGTCATTCAAATGCAAACTACATAAATTCCTTATAAGTTAGTTACTGGTGTCAAGGTAGACAAGAGGTGCAAGAAAAAAAGACATCACAGAACTTATAGGTTATCAAAATATTGGTATATAGTCTACCGTAGCATAGAGTAGCTTTCCTAAGTTGCTGCATAATGATCCTAAAACTACTAGTAAGAAAAAAAAAAAAAAACAGAATAAAGTTTACGGCTAAATTGACTCCATGTCATAATTATTCTCTATGCTAAAATTATCAGAAGAATCTCCATGATATAGGCAATAATGACAGCTACATCTAAATCTTCTGAATCTTGTTTCAATGTCAATTTTCTCCTCCCGTAGGTCTTTTTGAAGCAGAAACACGGTGTGGTATTTAATAACCTGTACTAACATCCTTTGCACCCTTTTGGAGCAGCTGCTAATATCTTCCTTACTCCATGTCTCATTCTATAGGATATGCCTTGACCCAGTCCTAGTCTCAGCCCCTGTAAGCTCTTTTCTATGTCCTGCTGTTAGGGTGAACATTCTGGTAAAAGGGGAGAGAATTTGGTACTAAGGCTGAGGAGAGTCAAGTTACTAAGGTTCTTTGCTAGTACTTCTGAGACAGCTTGAGAGACAGCCAAATCCTCTTCACTGAGCATCTGAGAAGACTCTGGGGTGGAGGCTGGGTTAAGCTTCTTTGATGAATTCACTGGAAGTTTGGTCACAGCTTGAAGCCCCTCCAAGATTCTCCAAAGTGTTATAGTGGAAAGTGATACCCAAAACTCTGAATTTGCTGCAAAGTAGCCTGGAAAGAACTATATAGCCCAGAAATAGTGAGAAAAACACCAATTTCAACAAAGTGTGGGGAAGAAAAGAGCTAACCCTAGCAAGAAAATCCTTTTGTCACATTTTCTCTTGAATCTAAAGAAACCTCCAAGTATGAAGTATACTCATGTTAGTTCTTTCTCCCAAGTAGGAAAATATCCTTACTGTTCATAACATGTCTGAGCCATGGCACTATATCTTTTTTAGTAACATATTAATATTTGTAAGAAATGAGAATAATCATTGAGGATATTAATCAGATTTTTAAAGGCACCACACTATTTTTAATCTCATATTTTGAAGCCAAAAACTCTAAAAATTTTTGCTCTTTAAAGAATTCTTAACATTTCAAATGTAATACCAGTTCACCCTTATATTGTCTACTTAAATTGTATACAAATATTTAGATGTAAGAGTGTTATGTTCTTTCTAAACTTGTGAAACTTTCATAAAGTTTTGAAAAATTTATTTAAAGAAACATCATGGCCCTGAAAGGGCCATGACTGCTTCTGAACATGAAATTCCTTTTTAAAAATTTTATCTTGAGATAAATTATTTATTCTGCAAATGATGATTGGTGTAAAAATAGATTTGAGGATTCCATTATGTAATTTGAGTCTCTCCTTACTCCCATCTCTGAGCATTTATCTTCCACTGGCTGGGAATTTCTAAATTAGAGCAATTAAATCTTAGCGATAGACTCCAAATGAATGAGTTTCCTTTCTCTAAATGCAGATATGAGCTCAAAGGCAGAGAAACTACTGGAGCTGGAGAGAAATGCAAAGGGTCAGGGGAGTGGAGAGTCAATGATTTAATTCTGGACCATAGAGATGCTTCTGGTGCTCTGCCCACACCCACCTGAAAGCCTTACACTGCAAACATCTGAAGCTCTTTGTTAGAAGGCTTCTTTGCCACCCTTCCCTATTCCTGTTGAACACCGAACTGTCCAATTCTTAAATATTCTAAAGAATTGATGGTGAGGCTTTCTCAATAGGTTTTTCTTGTTGTAGCTGTTATTATTCAACTTTCTTCATTTAGTTTCAACCTATTTTCTTTTAAAGTTATTATTCTTAGTTCTTACAAATATGCTCTTTATCTTGGGCTATATTTCTATAATTTACCAAGTTCCCCCAAAGTGTTTTGCTAAATCAAATGGTCATTACTCTCCTTGACTAAAACTCTGAGTTATTAAGTTTATCATTGATGTATACGTCGTTGCAAATGCCTATTTCCCGTCATCACGAATTCCAGCCTTTCATGGCTTTAACATACTGTTCCCAGTTTCTCTGGTGGTGGAACCCACACTTTAAGGTAATTATAGTAAATGAGGAAAATAAATGTAAAGAGAATAAATAGTAAAAAGAAGCTACCACATGTAGTCTGATGAGCAGCCCTTTGGACGAAGTCTTGAGGAGTGGCTGTGACAGGTCCAATGAACAAAGATGAGTTCATGAAAGAGAGAATTTGACTTATGTATGGACAAGTTGCTATTGCTTGAGAGAAATTCTGTTTGAAGCTCAAGTCGAATGCGTCTCTCAACGACTTATACTGACGTTGGTTTAATTAATCAATCATGATGCTGCTTGTACGCTTGGTTTCAGTATCACTGCCTGGGAATAATGTCTGAGTGCAAAATGGCAGAATTTCATTCTTCCGGGACTCTGTGTAAGGAGATTTGGAGAATTTGCAGCAATCATAGCCCTCTGTGGCTCACCTTGATTTCCTTGCCTTTACTCTTGCCCAGAGACTTGTAGACTTGTGCACACCTACAACAGAGAGGGACAATAAAGTTAAGATTCCCATAGTGATCTGCATTATGTATACTTCGGAAATGACTTCATTTGAAAGAAAAATATTACAGAGAGCATTACAGTATAATTACTTCATATGTGAAGTGATTTTCAGATCAGTATAATCACTTCATATGTCAACACATTTGAGCCCATGCAACCCAAAATAATGAAATGTTGACATTAATGAATCTCTAGAAATGGATATTCTAATCTAGGAACTTAAGTTTTTTTTGTGTTGGCTCGCAAATTAATAAGAAATTCTGAGTTCTCTGAAGAGTGTTTAATATTATAAAATCAAAATATGATACTTTTGGCTAATGTGGAATAGAATAGGATGTTGGTGGACACTAGTAACTGATTAAGGACCCCTCACATGGAGCACTCAGAAATGGATGGAAGAATCTCTTCAAGCCTGGATACCCAGGCTTCAAACCTTAGATACCTACCTTTCACGAAGACATATTCCTAAGTTATCTGATTAATTTCACAAAATCCCAAGTCCATCACCTCTGTCTAGCACTGATAATGCTACATCCCATATAATGCAAATTAAAATGAATTAACAGGTGTTTGCGGATTTAGGAGGCTTTTGAGCAATTCTTGATAGAATGAAAATTAGCTTAATATATGGTAAGAAATCTCACTTTATATCATTTTATGAAAGGCTGGGAAAAAAGCAATTGAGCACAAAGAAGATAATTTTCCAAAAATTAAGTGACTCTCTCATTTGGTGGTACATGGAAATGTGTCCATTTACACATTGTATTTCACCCATACCTGGTCCCTGTCCCTGCATTGCCTCTGATTATGCAAAATGATTACAGGGAACAGCATCTTTATGGAAGCCACTTTTTCAGACATGGATTCAAGCTACCTTTCATTCATGCTCTTGCTTGGCCACTGTTTGGAGCTCCCTAACTAAGAGAACTTGAAAACGATAGTTATTTTCCTTTGGGGTTCCTGCCATCTCTTCAAATTGTATTGTGGACAGTTAATGTGATGAACATTACAAATATTTCTGAAAGTAACTACTACTCATAAAGCTTAAACCTAGTCTAGATATACGAGATAGAAATATTTAAATGGGCTCACGTAAGTCTTGATAAGAACTTAATTGAGTTTCATTTTTTTTTCTGTTGTGGGATGGCTAGAAAGCATGTGAGACTAAAAATATGTTTTCTAAAATAACACAGATTAGCAAAAAAGTGTTTTCCTGGCTGAATGTTCAACCCTGTAAGATTTTCACAATTATATAAGTTGTTGCACGACCCTCAGTTTTGATAACTATTCTTCATATGCAGAAAGAAAAACATTTTTCCTGGTATTGAATCCTAAGTGCTTATATTATCTATCTTCTTCTTCTTCTTCTTCTTCTTCTTCTTCTTCTTCTTCTTCTTCTTCTTCTTCTTCTTCTTCTTCTTCTTCTTCTTCTTCTTCTTCTTCTCTTTCTTTTTTGACAAAATGTACTTGTCAAGATCAAACACATTCTCTAATAGTGGATATTGAGGGGAAATTATAAATCAATTATAAATGATAGAACAAATAAGAGACTTGCTTATTTTATTCCTTTTACTCTGTTAACCCTAAATCATTACACCATTTGCCACCTGTTCTTATCACTGTCACGTGTCTCCTTCCTGCCTCCTCCTTCTTTCTTTCTTTGTTTGAATGGAGAGTCAAAGGTTTCAGATAATTAATCACATAGGACTTAATTTTAAACATGAATCTGCCCTGAGAGGCCTTTTAAATAGTTACTCTTTGTAGTGTTCAGAGATGTAGTGCACATCGCCAAGGTTGTAACTCTCCAGATTCCTTGCTTCCTGTCACTGATCTATTTTAACCTAGTCTTTCAAGACTTCATTTCCAACTGCTGATGAGAATATTGACAGAAGATGGCAGTGTTTACTCATTATTAAAAGGTCAGCAAATACTCCACTTTAAAGAAAAAAAAAACTTTCCTAGGAAAATGTACAGTATTATTAAAAATTGGAAGTGAGGCTACCTATACAATGAATGACATTTTTGAACATTACAGTAGGAAATAGAAATTAAAAATTGGATGAAGTAAACTAAACAATGGAAAACAGTCTTACTGACCACTGAATTTTCAGAAACAGCCCATTTCAAATGAAAAACAATTGTAGTTACATTTGATGAAAGGAAGAGACCAGGACTCTGGTTTTGGGTCTCAACTCTAATAAACCATAAGCCTGGGACAAGTTGCTTAACTTCTCCTGAGTCTAAATGTTGTCAATGTAAAATCGAGGTAGAAACACTTATTCTGCAGGACTGTTTTGTGGATTGAATGAGCATATAGTAAAAAAAAATTCATTAACAATACTAGACCGTACGTAAGTCCTTGGTTATCTTCTTAATAAGACATTTCTCCTCACCAAATAGCTCAATGCCTACACTAGAAAAGCAGTGTAGAAATTGATTAAACGACTGAAAAAATGTAGAACTTATTTGAATATTGTGTTGTTTAACAGATGAGTTTTACTTAAACGGGAAGCAGGATAAGCATGAAATATAATTAGTTACTAATCTTGAACTTTAGAACACTTGGCTATTTAAATCTTTCCTTTTCCTTATTAGAGAATTTTGATTATTTACAATTAAATGATTGAAAGTGTTTCATTATTAATAATAAAAATTTTACTCTGTAGAAATTTTTAATAATAGAAATTATTAATAATATATTTTTTCTAGTTTTCAGAAGCACCAAGACAATAAACTACTTTATTTTATTTAGAAATAAAAGTATTATTACTTTATGTTATTCTATTATTGTAATTGTAGATATTGCTTTATAGCTTACCTTTCCTTTAAGGAATTTAAATGAGAAAATAATAATAAAATATGGTAGAACATATTGCTCTGGTTGCTTCCCTAATATTTAAAATAAAGACACATTATTTGTGCTTAGTCTACACTGATTAAACATGTAAAATTTTAAATTAACATACACAGATAAAGGATTACTCTATCTTGTAATTAACTTCATAGCAATATTAACTTTAAACATCAAAAGTTTAAGCATTGTTTAGACATTATTAAATGTTTAAATATTTATTCTCATGACCCTCTTGTGGTAGAGCTAGTCACTAAAAATTGACTTTGTCTTCTTGGGCACACAGCCAACCTACATTTTTTGCTCTCAGAAGTAGACGTGTGGCCATGTGACTGAGTTCCAGCCAATGGAATTTGCATGGAAGCAGTGACATGTACCATTTTTGTGCCAACTGCTTCTAGGAAGAAGGTATGCTTCCAACCACAAAATGTCCATTTTCCTTCAACAGCCTTGACGTAGATGAAAGAGAAGCCATAATGGATGGCAGAGTCACAAAATGGAGAGCGTCTGTGTCCTGCAGTCTCCATGTAAAGGAACTCATTCATGGCCAGTAACTGTTAGGTAAGTGGGAAATAAACTTCTCTTTATTCTAGCGGTTTGCATTTCTCAAACTAACACTCTCATAAGGGACAAAAAATGAGCTATTAATAAAATTGTAGCATATGATTTATTACCAATCTTTAAAACTTTCTAGGTTGAAATAGGGACACTGAGTAATGTTAATAATTATGATGAGAGGGCCAGGATACTTTGCTCATTCAGCTCATTAGCCGTTCTATATACCGAATGTTTACTCTTCATTAATCTATTTTTTAATTAAAAATGCAAACAATGGCTTAACAATGGTTAGTTTAGAGTGCATTTACACAGATATCTACCTCCTCATGTTTTAGCTCCATTTTCTCACTAGACAGACTGATGGTGAAAAATATATTTAAAACTAAAAGTAATAGCAGCCACTTATATCTTCTAAGGGATGGGGAGTGAGTGGCATATTTCTTTCTACTTTATTACTCTTTCCTTCCTCTCCCAGAGTCTCAAGTGCAGTGCAAACTTATAAATTCCTAAGTTACAGCTATTTCCTTACTGTAGAAGGAGCAGACCTGCAGAGGTGGCCCATTGTAAAGAACCATAATAATCAGTCATGGGTGGTAGAAAAAGCAATGGAGGCCTACAGCCAAGCAGAGAATGGAAAGCTAGCTTTTTCCAAATAAAGACATAAAAGGAAACAAGCTGGATGGATGGTCGGAGATGATATATACGCTCTTCAGATGGAGAGGGGTTGCCAATTTTAAATAAAGCTTGCTGTATCCAAATGCTTTTGTTGTTTATAGCTAGGGTCACATGCTGGTTCTTTTTCATTCTTTGCTTCTCTCATCCTGTTCTGTGCCCTAGGAGAGTGGTTCCTATAGATTCTGTCTTCCTGGCTTCCCGTTGGACTTGGCCAGTGGGAAGCACTTGAGGAAAAGTAGGTGATAGAGAAAGAGAGCAGCACACTTCTTCTCCTCCTCCCTCCCTCTTCTGCACAGGATTCTGGAAAGCCCTAATATCACCAATAGCACGTGGATCTGACACCACTGCTTCCTTCCGTTCCCGCTTCTGGCCTAGAGTGGCAGTGGCTTCCTTGTTTTGCCCTTTCTTGAGTGTTGCTGTCTCCATTTTTGTTTCTTAAACCTCTAAGTAGTCTATTTATTAAAGTCTTCTCAGTTAAATACTCCGAGGGGACTCATCTCTCACCAGGATCCTGATTAATAGAGAGTTGGTGGTGGCAGTGGTGGGGGGTGTTTTGGAAAGGTAGTGAGTTCATGCTTGGTCTGGTTCTTGTATTAATTTAAAAGTCTTTGAAAGTAAAATTAAAATCGAAATTACACTGATTTGCTGAAAGGAAATTTTGTTGACCTTCTATAACCAGTGATCAGGAAGAGATCATTTGTGTACCTTTGGTGTTGCTTACATGTATGTAAACATTGTAAATGTAATGCCTTAAGCATTTGCTCAGGAAAAAGGTTCTCTATTAAAATAATTTAAACAAATGAACAAAAACAATCCATTTTTATTTAACTTTCACCCTTGGGCAGCAGTTGGACTTTGAAGGTCTGTGACTTTCAGGTTTAAATAGTATGTGTGAATGACATATATTCAGATTCTTTAGCAGAAGGAAGAGAATAGTCACAAGAGAGAAGCCAGAATAAGATTAGTAATTCATCAGAAGAGGATTCTTACAACTAAAATGATCGTGTGTACTTAAGTTGCCCTGGAATCTTGAGAAAACTTGGAAGAATATTAGATTTCTCACACATAAAAAAGTGGTTTTGGTTAATTAATAGAGACAATTTTAAAGACAAATTTTAAGTGACAGTCACTCCAGCTAATATCTGGTTAACGTAAGTCTAGATTAAAAACTACATATGGATTTATGTGTTCAGTTTTTTCTTATAGAATTTATATATTCCTTTGCCTTATGTTTTTAAACTTTTAATTTTAGACTAGTTTTAGATCTATATAGTTGTGAAAATAGTACAGAGTTCTCATATACTTCATGCCCAGTTTCTCCTACTGTCAAAATCTTACATTAGTATGGTATATTTGCCATAACTAGTGAATGGATATTGATACATTATTAGTAACTAAAGTCCATGCTTTATTCAGATTACCTTAGTTTTTCCTTAGTGTACTTTCTCTATTCTAGGATTCTATCCAGGACAACAGATTACATTTAGTTGTTAGGTCTCTTTAGGCTCCTCTTGGCTGTGACAGTTTCTCAGACTTCTCTTGTTCAGGATGACCTTGACAGCTTTGAGGAGTACTGGTCAGGTATTTTATAGGATGTCCATTACTTGGAATTTGTCTGATACTTTTAACCAGGCTTACGGAATTTTGGGGTTGAACTGCCTTTCTCACTACATCATATTGAGGATATATACTACCAATGTGGCTTATTACCAATGATGTTAACGCCTTATTTATATATATATATATATATTCCAGGTTCACTAGATCGCAAACCCTCTGAGGATAGACATAGTTCTTTACTATACACAAACTACATGTTATCATTTCTAGAAATTACTAGTCTATGAATTTCCCAACATTTTAGCATACTATATATAAAGACCATACAGAACCAGGCAGCCTTATTTTCCTCCTGCATAGTTTTGACAAAGTTATAAAAAGCTGACTTAAAAATAGGAAACTTTATATCCTAACAAAGCAAATACAGACTACATGGACTAGAAAAGCATATTTTCCATGATGTCAAATGTCTTTTCATCTCATTGCTGTTACTATATTGTTCTTTGAACTTTTCTGTTTAAATTTCTTTTACAAAAGTCAGAAAAACAAATGACCCTAGATGTCTGACAACATTGTTCCTCAGGCTCACTGCTCTTAATACCCAGAACCCAGAATCTTTTTTCATCAATTTCTCTTGGGAGAGCCTACATTAGCCCTCAAAAATTTGGGAGCAGGGAATAAGCACTCGTTCTGGGATTGCCTGGAAGTTCATTGGTGAAGAAGATGCTTTGCCTTTTGAGTGTCCTTTGCCTACTTCCATAGTTGTAGATGTGAGAAGTGTCCTGAGCGTCCACTGTGTTCGCGTGGCCTCCCAGTGGTCAGATACCTGCCACAGGAACCACTGGGAACCCAGTTCAGACCTTTCTCTTGTAGGAACAAACATTTCTTTTACCTAGGCTATCTTTATCTGTCTTCATTTCTTTTGCTTTTCTTGAAGCTCAATTTGAACAATTGTATTCAATTCGCACATGTAGAATATTCCTAGATTCTGCTGAGAGAGAGAAAAGGAGATGACATAAGGGAAAAAATACCTTTTTTAAAAAAAGTTCTTTTTCTTCTAGTTCATAAAGCTTCACCTAGTTGATGGCAGATAGATTGGCATTTCTACTTTCCTCAATGACTCTCTTTCCGATCAATTTACAGAAACTATCTCCTTGTTGCATAATTTTTCAGATTATATCAGGGTCTTCTAAGTTACATGAATGGATAAGATTCCAGCTTACAAAATAATGAGAATGTACATATTACATTAGCTTTTTCTAAAAATACAGATAACAGGGTTTCATCCAGTAAATGCTCATTAAAAATTATTAAACAGGATACTTGTATTTTGTCTGTTTTAACAATATCATCTTATTTATAGAAATTTTTATATTTTAAGTATAAAGGATATGATATAACTTTGCTTCTTTTTCATTTATCATATTCACTCTACTTTCATTAATGTTGGTTACTAAAAACTCTCAGACTCTGTAGTTTGTTTTCTTGAAAAGCGTATCCATGTCAGAAGCCTATGATTATGTGTCTTAATTCTATTTGATCAAATGAAATAATTTTAAGTAATATGTCTTTCGTAGGTGAAAGTGAATTCCTGATTCTTAGTCTACAGGCTGACATCAGGTGGAGAGATGAGAAGACATTCTACTACTTGACTGACGTAAGCAAATCCTATATCATAGCTTGAACATAATAGTACTCTTGTCCTTGGTCAGTTTGCCATTCATCATTTGGGGACCCATAAACTATATTCACTATGAACAATTGTATTCATTAATAAATCTATTATTTATTTAACACTCATTATGAGATAAGCATTGTATTAGACATGGGTATATTAGACATCAAAAACAGACCAGGTTTCTGCCTTCAAGAAACTTAAGTCTAGACAAAAGGAAGATATTTTCAAATGGTTACAAATCAAAGATAAAAATACAAATCACAAATGCTACGAAGTTGACGTAGACTACATAATTTTAAATTAACTTTAATCGAGATATAATAAACAGGAAATTTACCCTTTTGAAGTGTACGGTTCAGTTTATATCACAAGATTGTGCAGCTATCCCCACTATCTAATCCCAGAACATTTTCATCACCCCATAAAGAAAACCCATCTATATCCATTACCAGTTATTCTCTATTCCCTTTCTGTATCCCTTCATCTACTTTGTTTTAATAGATTTGCTTGTGCTGGGCATTTCGTGTAAATGAAATAACACAATATGAAGCCATCGTATCTGGTTTCTTTCATAAAGTTTCAAAGTTCATGCATGTTGTAGCATGTGTTTAACAATACTTTGTTCTTTTTTGAAAATAAATAATATTCCATTGTAGGAATGTACCACATTTTGTTTATCTCTTTCATTAGATGATGAACATTTAGGGAGGGAGAGAGGGAGAGACAGAGGTTCCAGATGAGACTGAGGAGTCGGAGTCAGTCAGTCAAGTTAGTCAGTTTTATAGAACACATTTAGAAGTCCAGTTTTTATTCTAAGGGCACAGAAACATAACCAGAAAATTTTACGCAGAAGAAAGACCAATATAGACTTAGGGAGATCAGTTAAT
>NW_006433378.1:16009348-16015772 GCF_000325575.1 Pteropus alecto | reverse complement strand
ATAAATTTGAGAGATATTTAGGAAATAAAATGAACCGGGCTGTTGGTGGATTAAAGGTAAAGTTTGAGGAAGAAATCCACAAAGAGACATGGATTTCCTGGCCTTTCATCACCTCATGGTTCAGCTCTCCCAGCTAAAGCATCTGATAACTATTACCGGCATTCCACCTTGGATGAATGCACAACGTATAAAGTGAAATTGCCATGAAGTGTAGTCACTGTCAGTACAAGTGACTCTCTCTCTTTCTTACTCTCTCTCGCTCTCTCAACCAGTTAACAAAGTAAAAGAAACATCTTAGAGGCAGAAGGATTGACAGAAGCTCTGGTTCCCAAGAGAAGACAAAAGAGACAAGGGAGAATGGTTAGTGCTAAAACAAAAACAAAATCAAACATCTGTCCACCTCCTCCTCTTAGGATTTTATGGGAATAAAAACACAAAATGAATCTATTCTTAGAAAAAGCAACTTTGTTTTTTCTTGCAATCACTTTTTGTGAGACTTTATTTATCTAACAGTTCAGAATATTTTTCCTAAGACTAAGATTCCTACCCTTCCTGACACATCAACAAGTTATCTTTTTATGTAAGAATTTAATCATGTCCCTGAGCTTTGTGATAGTGTGACATTTGCTACAATCCTACTTCCAATAACCTCTATGGGTGACATTAATAGTCTATCCCTGAATAGCACACTTATTGTTTCAAAGATTTTTCAATGATTTGCTCCATAATAGCAAGTTGGAACTTACGATAACATCACGAATCATGAATTCTTAATCTAATTGTTTGACCAGGATTAAAAATATCCTATACTGGTATAGGAGCACAAACACCAAACAATAATAAGTGCTATTTAAATATCAGAATGTATTAATATTAAAATGTCATGTAAGTATCAACATAGCATTATTACATACACATATGCTGCATATAAATCTTGACCTCAAAATTCCAGGGGTAGGATTATATTGTAAAGATAAACTATTACTTTCACTTAAAAAGTGTTTGGAATGATGTGAATTCAGCATTGTTTGACATAACAATGAATTAGAAACATCCTAAATGAATTTGAACAGTAAATACTTAAAATTATGGTAATAAAACATGAAAAAGAAATAAAACAGGAGATCATTCTATATGTATTTATATGGAAACGGTGTACTTATATGGAAACATCTTTATGAAACAATGTTAGGAAAAAATAAAGATACAAAATAGTCTATAAAAAGTATTACTATGTGGGAATGAGAGCATGTATGTAATTATATATTCAAAGATGAACTCTGCATAGATCCGTGGGCAACTGGTACTAAGAGCTAACCCAGGAAGGTGAACTGAGAGGCTGAAACACATGAGAAGTGGGGGAATTACATGTGTTTTTTTGTCTATACTTTCTTGTATTTTTTAATGCTGTATCATGCATATGCACTAATTAGCTTAGTTAACTTAAAAAGTAGTGTGCTTAAACTCCCATTGCTTATCTTTACAGCAGGCTCTATCACCTCTGTCATCTCTCTCTCTCTCTCACTCTCTCTCTCATCTATCTATCATTTATCATCTATCAATCTATCATATCTCATATCTATCTTTTCATACACACATATCAAAATATCTACATATACACACAGTATAAATGTATATATAGTATATATGTATATTATGTATATATTATACATATACAGAGAGGAAAATAAAGAGAGAAAGAGTTATTTTAAGAAATTGACTCATGTTACAGAAGGTCTTGCTTGGCACGACCAAATCTGTATGGTGGCATGCTGGAAATTCAGATAAGAGTTGAAGTTGTAGTCCTGAATTCAAATTCTATAGGCCAGATGCTGGCTGGAAGCTCAGGCAGAGTTTTTATGTTGCAATCTTGAGGACAATTCGTTCTTCTTCATAAAACCTCAGTCTTTGCTCTTAAGGCCTTCAACTGATGGGATGAGGCCTACACATTATGAAGGGTAATATGATTTACTCAAAGTCTACTGATTCAAATGTTAATTACATCTAAAAATTACCTTTAAAGCAATATCTAGACATGGGGTTTAACTAACAACTGAGCACCATAGCCTAAACAAGTTAATAACAAAATTAACTATCATACTGAGAATCTTAGGTTGATAAATGAAGAGCATTTCTACAAATGGGACAAAGAAGGAACAAGCCAGTGAAAATGTCTACATGATCTACAGACAATTTTCCCTAATAGCTTAGCTAACTTAAAAAGTAGTGTGCTTTTATCTTCCTCTTGAATAGATAATACTATCTATTCAAGAGGAAGATAAAAAAATATGAGGATAAGTTCAGCAAATAAACAGACCTTCTGTTAAAGACATGCTTTAGATAGAAGTTCTTGAGTTAAGGTAACATAACTTTTCTCATCCTAGATATCATGATATCCAAAAATAGAGAAAAAAAGAGATTTATAACTGATGGAGGAAAGCCAACAACAACAACAACAACAAAACTAAAGAATTTACATAAGCAGATCAAATCAACATGTTGTACACCTTAGACTTATACAACGTTATAGGTCAAATGTATCTCAATACATTTGGGATAAAATAAAACCAAACCAAATAAAAATAAAACAAAAAACTAAAGGGTTTGAAGAATCTTGCAAATGAGACTCCTCTACCTTCCGGCGGTTATCAGATGTTTTATGTGTTCCAGGCAGTTGGATTGGTCATGAGTTAAAAGAATAAGAAAATGAGAATGTGATGTATGAGGGAAGGCAAATGACCCAGTTTCACTTTTCAGAAATAAATGGTCGAAGAAGTAAGTTTGTGGTTTAGAATTTTGCAAAAAAAAAAAAAAATTAGTTTAAACAACACGAGAGCTTAGGGTTTAGGAAACAAAACAATAAACTTTAGGCTAGGGGTTTGCAATTCTTGGTGTAGGATTTTCTAAAAGATTTTAACCTTTGTGAAAGACCTGATAATATTCCAGATATTTAAAATGCTATTATATCTGTGGAAAAGAACTATGCAGTCTGTAGCTATAAAGATAAACTGGAAATTGAGATATTATTGATAGATGAAGACTCAGGTTCAATTTTAGCTAAATTTTTAGAGTACTGGGTGACCAAAACAGCAGTCCCATGTGAGGTGGTGAATGTTTTATCATTATGTGTGTTTAAACAGAAACAAAATGGCCAGAGAATTAAATATAAGCATCAGATCTAGACTTGATGAGTGAGGGTAATGACTTTAAGATTTCATCATTTAAAAATTTATATTCCCTGATACTAAAACACATTTTGTCTTAAATATACCAGCATAGTTATGTTTATGAATATCATAAGGTGGAAATTAACATATACTTCAACATAGCTCACTATTTCAATTTTTGATCACATTTAAAGCAGTGTGTATGTAACGTGCATAAAGTGTCAAGTTTCAGGGAGTTTTGTTTTTTAGTAGCTGTGCTTATTTTCATCTTGTTCTGGGGCATGACTCCTATGTCAAATTCTAGTCATTTTAGATTTTGCAAAGAAATTGATCTAGACACCTTTGTTTCCATTTAGTTTCTAGGACACAGTATGCAAGCATGAAGACTGAACTATTTAACACAATTTTGGAAGCTTGCCAAAAAACACATTACTTTTACAAGTCTTAAAGAGGTAAAATATGGAGTTTCATATGGTTCCCAGGTTTTTGGCCTCATGGGCCTATAAATGTATTTTTGCCTTACAGAGAGAAGACTAACGTAGGGGTTGTTAACGTTATTTTTTAACTATACAAAAGAAATAACTAACTCCTAATATTGCCACCATTTAATAGAAGAAAGAACTTTTAATATACAAAAACATAATTTGTTCCCCCAGTCATATTTAAGATGATAAAAACTTGGTATGGTGCTTGTACTAATAGACCAGTCACAACAGACATTAGCTGCTAAACTATACTGCCCTTAATGAACGTGATCTTAGAACAAAGCAGGACACTTTATATTTCATACCACAGAGTCACGAAAACTTACTGCTCTTTTCTTATTTTTATCTATTTTCCAGGATGCATAAAATTTTGGTAGACACCTGTATGTGCCCACAGACCAGCATCTGTAATACTGTTGAAAAATAATTTCTCTGTGGCGGAAACCCCTAGAATAGTTCGATAACACGACTACGAGAAATTTAAAATGTTCTTGAAAAGTATAGAATTCAAAGGTATGAACTTATTCCCTTAAGTTTTTTAAAGGATAGATTGGTCCCTTCGGAGAGACTTATAATAATGAGTATAGAATACTAAGTGTAGAGGGAAAATGGGCAATCGAAGACAAGATACTGGCTATTGAAATGTTTTCAACCTAACTAGAGAAAAGCAACAGATGAATGTGAAAAGATGGAAAAATAACTTTAATACAATTTATCAGTAAGGATATGATAGGGGCTTTGGCCTAAATATATAAATGCTAAGATAATTTAAAGTAAAAGGTTTATTACACGAAAGTAAATTTAATCTGAGAAGACTTAATAAAATTTTCCAGTGCAAAGTATCTTTTTAATCTACGAAAATAGTAATTTGCCTATGTTTACAAACAAGTGTTAGAGATCTATCTATGGTTAGGCATAGATCTGTGATCTATGTTTGGTATCAAGTTTGAGAATGGGTTAGTCAAGGTAAAGAATATGGCTGATGCATCCTAGCTTTATGCTGTAATGATGTTTAGGGCTTCTCAACAAATTTTTACTTGGGACTTTGTAACTTTAGATGCTGTAGCTCTCAAAATATTCTGTGATAGGTTGAAACATTGAGTATTTAGTAAAGTCACAATCACAATATGAGAAATATTGTGAGGCATATAGATAATAAAAATGATTTTTTTTCTTTATTACAGGCTTTGATTTTACATTTTAAAATTAGTTTTTGCTCAGTGCCTTCCGAATTGGTGGCTCGTGTCATACTCTGTTGGAGTCTAAAAAACAGGAACCTTCTCATAAGAGAGCCAAAAGCATCTTTTTTTTTTCTTAATGACAAAAATTTTTTCAAGCAAATCAAATGACCAATTATAAAATTTCATGTTATGGGTTGTACATATTTCATCCAGTGAGTAAGTCTGAAAAAGTAAAATTTCAGCGTGAACAAGAAATGTAGACATATCTACAAGCCCACGCACATGGTTATGTGTATCTGTATACTGCACATCACTTCTCTCTATAAATGACTGTTTATTATCGCTTTTTTTTTTCTTAATGACAAAAATTTTTTCAAGCAAATCAAATGACCAATTATAAAATTTCATGTTATGGGTTGTACATATTTCATCCAGTGAGTAAGTCTGAAAAAGTAAAATTTCAGCGTGAACAAGAAATGTAGACACATCTACAAGCCCACGCACACAGATATGTGTATCTGTGTACTGCACATCACTTCTCTCTATAAATGACTATTATCTACGTTTAGTAATAACATCATAAAAAAACTGTGAACCATAAAAGAAACTCAAAAAAACAAACTGTGAACCATAAGAGAAACTCAAACCATTGTTGATAAGAAATTTATGAGTCGCTATTCCAGAAAACCAAAAACGTTTTTGATGTATTTACGAAAAGGAGACATCTAATATGCCATGCGAAAGTTGACTCAGGAAACTGGAAGTTGGACAAATTGTCATGAATGAAAGGACATCTGACGTTAGTAGAGAAGTTTTGGACTGGGGCTAGTCAAGCATATAACTTGAATGAAGACAGAAATAATACCACCTGTCAACATAGCAACAGGATATTCTTATGTTGGAAGATCAGACTGAAAGCCAGTAAACGATATTACAACTTTAGGACTTTCTTGTTAACAAATAATTCAAGCAAACAACTTGCTGCTCATCTGGGAAAAGAGCTGTCTTTTTAGGATAATAGATTGCTCATCAAAATTCACCCCAAACTTTTGACTTACTGTGTCCACCAAGACTTAAAATACTGTCTTGAACTTTTCCAAATCCAACCAGTTCACTATCTTGAAAATTTTGCCTTAAATTACTCAGAGATATGGCCTTAAATCTTAAAAATGTCTTATTTTAAGTTTTTCTCACATTTTGAAGTGGAAATCTCTCTCTCATAAGTTTAATGAATTTGGCTTTACTCAATCATCATATTTTTATAATGGTCTTTTAAAGGAAATTTACACTTGACTGGATTAAGTAGTAATTGAATATTAGAGTAGGTAAATCGAAAGTTAAATAGTTTTCAAATATTGGTGTGATCAAACATTATGAAAGCCACAAAGTCAAACAGTAATAAAATTACTGCTTTATTAAAAACAAGGATTTGAAGAATTTAGATTACATTATTTCAACTTCCAAACTCTTATATTCAATATTTATATTCCCATGCTGGTCATGCTATTCTTTGTCAAGTGTGCTGAAGATGTTGTAGATAAAAATTATTCCTTTCCCTCTCTCTCTTCTCTCCCTCCCTTCCTTTCTCTTT
>NW_006433378.1:16000318-16009322 GCF_000325575.1 Pteropus alecto | reverse complement strand
CCTCCCTTCCTTTCTTCCACTATTTTCTGATAATGTTTATTCCATTGAGTTTTTGTTATTTTTATTATTTATGGTTCTACCAGAGTAGTGTTTATTACAGAGAGAGACTATTTATTAAAGTTCTGATTGTCCTTTATATGTTTATATCTATTGGCAAATCCTCTGGGCATTTTTAAATTAAATCATCTCATTCCTCTTATTGGTAATGGAAAGTCAACATTTATGAATGACAATTGTGGAAGACCTATCGTTTCCTAATCTAATTGATGAATAAAAAAATTGGAAAGATTGACAAACATCGATGAGATTGTACTTGCAAAATATATAGTAAGAGTATTTTTGCAGTTGTTACAGAATAAATGCCATAATGACTGCTTGTCACTATTTCTGAAACATAATCATTCTAAGAAATTTAATGCACCACTGATTATTTTCATTGAAGATAACTATGGAATAATATGTTAAGGCTATGTTAATGCCTCATTAAAATAAAGGAATTTTTTGTTGTTGTTAGTTTGGCAATTTACAATATAGTGCTTCCATAATTGACAGTAGGTATCCTGGAGCAGGAACAACTGCTTTGCATATTTGGAGAAATAAATTTAGAGTCAAGAAAAGAGGAACATTGAAAGCACACCATTATTTTAAGAACACATTATAAAGAATAGAAAAATGTGATTGAAGGAAGAGGCATACTTCTGAACATGATGCAGTGAATTGGAGACTGTCTCCAACCTTGAGAGGCATTTTCTGAATGGCAAGGCCACAGAAGGAAAGAAACCTCGTTTACTGTGTCACCTCTGGAGCAGAGTTATCCCCTTCCAGAAGTCTATGGAAAAGGCAGTGGAAAGAATGGACTAATGACAAAAGCTCACGAAGCCCTCAAATCACCTGTGGTGGAGGCCAGTCCTTCAGTGTTACCAACTTCATGGTTGGGAGCACTTAATAAAAATGTGAACAGGGCTTCATTTGAGCACACAGTAGATTATCTTGAAAAAAAATGGAAAAGCAAGCCCCCTAAACTTTCCCAAATGACTGGGGATAAACACATCTTAAAAGCATTATAGAACAATGGAGAACTTTAAAAGAAAATAACGGAAGACGTGAATGAAAATGCTCATTTTCATTAATGTCCCTAATTGCCTGACCAAGAAACTTCAAGAAGGAAGTAAAGAGTGGGGGAAAAGAAGAAACATGAAGAAATGCTGGAACACTCGAGCACATGAACAAAATGGGTTGGGAATGATAAAGTGAGCTAATTAAAGTCTCTGGTTGACACCACCCTGAAGACCACATATTGCCTGATCTCATTAGAGATCCCATAGGTGATGGGAGCTTGAAAATAGAGAAAAAGAAGAAAGCAGAACATAGTGGCATTCCAACCTATTGGTCAGAAGTTGATCTGAAGAGTCTCATTATTGATGTTAACTTAAATGTATCCTTTAAAAGGCCTGAAGGAGAAAAAATAAGAACTATCCAGAAAATAGTAGGAATAAAATCAAATGAATGAAGAGCTTATGGGACAAACACAAACTCTCCAAATCGAGCATGCATCTTTGCAGTTTGATAATTCCTGTTGGAAAGTAAAATTCAGAAGCTTCAGCTAAAGCTTCAAATACTTCTTGAATTACATTAAGAACATGTCGTGAAACTTTAGAGAAAATCATTTGGGACAGAAACACACTACTTAGTAATAGAGAACAAACTTGCCAAACGTGTAGAAATGTGAACTCCACGTATCAGATGCACAACCTCTATAAGATGATAGCTGAAGAGATGGACAAAGAATTGGAGAGGAACACTTCTTATAACCGAAAGGAAAGTCTTTTCTATAAGACAAAAGCTCAAGAAAGTGGGATGGCAGCTCTGTTGACTGAGAGAAAGTGTAGGAAGCTAAGAAAAGAAAATGACCACAACAAGTAAATGCTGGCTAATGTCAAGTTCAAGTTCCAGCCTTTCCCAATAGCAACACCCATTTAAACTTTATAATATTTTTTTTATTAATTTAGCTCTAACTTTATAAATGGCCCTTTTGTTTCTGCTGTTCCAGCAAAGCCCACAGAGGCCTGGAAGGGCCAGGGAATTCCCTGGCTCATCAGGTCCCCTGGGAAGAACGAAGGTCATGCTGTGAAAGCTCAGGGATCCAGGTCACCTGCAGGTTTTGACTCAGTTTCTACAGCAGCTATGTCCTAAACACCTACAACCGTGGTACAATATCTGCCTGAGCTTCCTGTCTTCAAAGTCATTTTCATTTATCTCTTCCTAGTTTAGCTACTGTTATTTAATTGATACCACAATTAATCTTATTTAAATTTGATAGAACATTACAATTTTAAAGTGTTTTTCAAATAAAGATTTGTTTAATATAATTCTTATAAATACATTATTTCCATGTCATTGGACCCTCCAGAATTAAATAGTATAAGTATTTTAATAAATAAAAAGTTCACAACTTTTTAAACCATCACCAAAATTTGACATGGCTAGACATTTAAAACAAAAAAGATCATTTCAGGATACTATGAATTATTATTAGAAATCTGTACAAGTATTTTACTATTTACCTGCATAAAGTGTGATTAACTTAAAAAAGCAAAGCAAAACAAAACAAAACAAAACCCTAAAAGCAATACCCATTTACACTTCATAATATTTCTTATTAATTTAACCCTAAATTCATAAATTCATTGAAGGAGTTGATATTTTACATCCACTTGTTTCTTGTTTTGTAATTTGTTGTTAAGTTGTTGTTGCTTTTTATAATAATATTTCTGGTATAAACATTTCTAAATTTTATGCAGTTAAAATAAAATTTTATTGTGATGGTCAACACACACACATGCATCCCCATATGCCCCATATATACGAAAAATCACAATGCCGATACAAGACCCTTTTAGTTGTCATGTCAATGTCTAACGAATATGTAAAAATAAATGGAGCTACAAATCAGAAAAAAACATTATTTTATAAAAAAGAAGAAAGAGTACACACAACTTGTATATACACAAAAGATATTTAGAGTATATAGACAAAAAAGGAGAGCTGCCTGATGTATCAAGCAAAATTTTAACAAAGAACACATCATCCGAAATTATGCAAATGAAGAGACTGATGAAGTCACAGTTTCCTGAGCTGTGGGCAGAGATAAGGGAAATGACGCGGGATGGGGAGACTCAGACGCTAGCAAGAGGGAGAAGCTGTTCTCACCCTGGACCCAAAAAAAGGAGAGAGGAAGTGGTGCCATCTGGGCCCAGTGAGAGCTATTGTCATGGAAGGAAACAGGGAGAGCTGCCCCACCCTCTCCCCTCCTGTCCTTCCATTTACTGCTGGAGCAAGTGGCAGACACCTAGATGGCCTGGGTAGTGAAAGTCACAGAAGTCACCTCCCTGCAATGAACAGGCCAGAAAGAGGTGGGCACAAAATGAATATGGACAATGACCAGAACACTTGAATCTGATCGATTAGAAGTGTGTGCATATTTTATGGCATTCGTTTAGATCTACTGATTTCAAAAATATCTACCAAGCTCCTATAATGTCTTCAGCACAGTTCTAGGTGTTTAGGATGCAGTGATGGGGAAACAACCCAATGAGGCCTGTGGAACCATAGAGCTTAACTTCCACCATCGAAGTCCCTCTCGTTTCTTTTCTCCGTCTTAACTACTGTCATCCTAGTGCAAACCACCATTCTCTCTTTCTGGGATCACTGTTGCTCCCCTTACAATGCCTCTTACTGGGCTCCCCATTCACTCTCGCCTGCTCTCATCAGGCTTCACACAGCAGCCAGAGTGGACTCTCTAACAAAAAACCCGAGCATGTTAAACATGAAGTCAGACCTTGACATACATGTGATGACTGTGCTTCAGACCCCCTGCCTCCTTGGCTCGGGGTCATGGCTGGCAAGGGTGAGCACACCTCCCAGTGTGCCCTGGACAGGCCTAGTTGATACTTGGCTTATACCTAAATATTATTAAAAGTTTATTTTACACTCCT
The DNA here is from genome assembly GCF_000325575.1 of Pteropus alecto. Classification (NCBI taxonomy): domain Eukaryota; kingdom Metazoa; phylum Chordata; class Mammalia; order Chiroptera; family Pteropodidae; genus Pteropus; species Pteropus alecto. Next base: position 16,005,327 of record NW_006433378.1, on the reverse strand, counting down.
AAAATTTTTCCAGTTAGAATAAAAAAAATATGATCACAAAATGAATGGCTTGCTTGAGTTCAACTTTTCTAGAGAGCATTGCAATGTTAAAATATATGTGTATATATATGTGTATATATATGTGTGTGTGTATACATGTATATATATATGTATGTATGTGTATATATATATATATATACACACACCTATGAGAATGTTACACAGCATGAGTTAAATCTAAATCTAATTGCAGCCACTGACAGTGGATAAAAAAACGACAATACTGTTTTGCCAGTTTAACCAACATGAGGACACCACATTTTTGGTTAAGATGATTTTATGTTTTTGAAGGCCATATATAATCTATTTTACTTTTGAGAAGATCCTAATAGAAACCGAATGATATGTGAGATACACAATATGTGGAATAAACATAGCACTGAGCATACTTGAGTTAGAATTAAGGTCCCTCCAATTTATTGTGGAACCAGAAGAGACTACACTCAAACATATCTTCCCAAGAGTTCATTTTAATGCAAAGTTCATAATGCAATGTTCATGTGAATTATAGACAAATGATTCTTAAAAAGATGATGCTGCTATGCCAGGAAAAGAGCTACTAGGAAGACAACGTAACTAAGCAGATAATGCAGTAGGAAGTACACATCTGGGGCACCTCCCTGGACACTCTGATTCCGTTCCTGGTGGAAGGGGCCCGGACATCTGGATTTTCTTTTCAAGTTCCTCTCATAATTCCGATGCAGTGAAGCTGGAGAATCCACTGCTAAAGGGAGTATATTCTGAATTTATAGCAAAGAGAAGCTCATCTTTGAGTCAGCACACATGGCACCTCACTTCTCACGTCCCATGACTCCATGATTTATGATATTGTCCGATTGTCTTTCTATGTTCTTAGTCTGTCTTTCTCCACACTGCTGTTTTCTGCTGGCCCGTGGTGTGTTGACCACAAACAGGCTCTTGTCCCTGCAGCGTCCTTGGGGCTCAGCCACCAGCGAAGCTAAGAAGGAGACCAGAGGAAAGGAAGAGGGTGAGGCCAGGCGTTTAATCTCTTGGCTCCATCCTGACAAAGTTGGCTTGAGCTGGCTTTGTCCACAGGCATAAATCCAGGCTCCAATGCATTGCTCTTTTCCTTGGACCTCGGCTAACTATGCTCCCTTTGTCCCTTCAGGTCCAGAGGTGGTAACAATTGGACTGCAACTGGCTTCAGGTCATTGCCTATGTTAGTTTCTTATTGTTACAATAGTTTCCGATTGTTTCAGGTTGCCGTAAGGAATTACCACAAACATGGCAACTTAAAAAAACCCCACACATTAAGCATTTTATAGTTCTGGAGGACAGAGTCAAAAATTACTCTCATTGGGCTAAAGTCAAGGTGTTAGCAGGGCTGGTTCCTTCCGGAGGCTCCTTCTGCCTTTTTGAGCTCTTAGAAGCTGCCTGCATTCCTTGGCTGGTGGTCCCTTCCTCCATCTTCAAGGCCATCAACACATCATCTTCTCTCTTGTCTGATAACTGCTTCTGATATCACATCTCTTTCTCTGTCTCTCCTGCCTCCCTCTTTGCCTTATAAAGATCCTCGTGATTATAGGAGCCCCACCTGAATAATCCAGGAAAATCTATCCATTTCAAGATTTCTAATTTACTAACATCTGCAATGTCTCTTTTGCCATCTAAGGTGACATATTCATAGGTTCCTGGAATGAGGGTGTGGACATTTTTTTTTGGAGGAGGCGGGGATTCATTACTTAGCCTATCACACAATGCCTTATGCATTGCGGTTTTCCTTGCCCACACCTTTTAAAATATTCCCTTTGTGTATAAACTTCAAAGGAACATATTTTGAGCATTATCTGTTTTCCTGTCTGGTTGCACCATCTTTATCACTTATTTCAAAAATATGTTGAAAAGATAAGCTCACTTAGCATTTAACAAACATCTTTCTAGGGAAGTGAATACATTATGACAGTTTACTGGTAATTTAGAGGTATCCTGTAGAAATACCAAAAGTACAAATAAGTGTCTTGGTGGTTTCCATGAGTAGAAACTTTATGTCAGGACAATAAAATGATGATAATATATACATAAAAATTACTTACTTTTAATTAATTCTCCCAAGGTTTTAATATAATGCAATTTCTATTATTGTAAGACTGAACCTATTTTTTTTTTAACTTAAGAATCATAATCCAGTGAACTGAATACTTTCTAGGGTGGAGAGCCTTGTGCTGGGTTGTGCAATTAGTGTTACTTCTTGCTAATTTAGTATGCAATGCATATAGCAGACAGAGTACTGACCTCTATATTCTTCATTGCTATAGATTTGTCACTGAGTTTTGGGGTGGTTTGTTATTGCAATACTAGACAACCAAAACATTTATAAATGTGATAGAAGGGAGGATCTCTCCCAGGTCCTGTGCCATCCAAGCAGGCTAGGAGGTCTGTGAGCTGTTTGAGTCCCAGCCATATAAGACAGAGGGTAGCCAGAGTTGGTGGGATGTTGGAATATTCACTAAAGTTCTCTCAGAAAACTCACCATACCAATGGGGTGTGTGAAAACACATTCTTTGAATGAGGCAAGCAGGATATTGAGGTGTCCTTGGCTTAGACTTAGATTCTAGATCACTGCAGATAAGCTGGGATGGGAGTTTATAAAGAAGGAATCCCAATACTTTAATAATCTAAGAATATTTTTAAACTACCTTATTGAGCTATGATTGACATACAGAAAGCTATACATACTTAATGTATACACCTTGATAAATTGGAGATATGTATGCGTGTGTAAAACTATTAACCACAATCTATGTTAGCCTAATTCTTATTCAAAGAGTACATAAATGGAATATTTTATTATTTCTCAATATCATACTGAAATGCAATAACCTTTGCTGTTCTTTCTCCTTTCTGTCCACAGATTGTTTACATGTAACTGCAGTCCTAATTAAGAAAAAAATCTTTAACATCTTTTCTGGGAGTAACTTAGCATAATTCATAAGTGTGTAAGGAACACTTAGGTTTTCAAGCTCTCAAAAAAAAAAAAAGAAAAGAAATTTCCTCTTCACTGCCCAGAAAATTGCAAATCTGATTTGTCTCCTCAGACATAATGGAGGGCGAGTGCCGTGAGGAGGGAAGATGAGAAACGCTGTCCGTGCAGGAATAAGTCAGGAAGCAGTTTATGAGCTGGTCTTAATGAAATTTCTGAAGAATTGTACTTTTCATAGGTTCTATTGCGGGAAAATATCACAGTGGGGTTTAATAACATCAGAGGTTAGTAATAGAAGGAGCATTCTGGGAAAATAAAGAATAAAATTTTCTACTTCATAAAATATACCCTTTCCACTGAAATTTCCAGCATATTATAGATGAAATTGCACTAAAGTTGAGAAAAGTACATAAAGATTATGATTGTTTTTGAGCCTTTAAAACAGATTACTTTTTCTATTTACCTGCTAAAACCTGGGTTCAGGGATTTGTTCTTTCCCAAGCGATTATGGTCAGAGAGCTGTGTTCTTCGCTGTGCTTTGGGTATCAGCCAAGAGCTGGAGTCAGGGGAGAAAGTACTAGGGACCAAAGGCTGATTCTTCCACTACAAATTACTAGAATGTTATTGAGATGAAATAATTGTGTTTGTCTGTTTTGTGCCACTTTAGAATTCATTCTTTTTCAAAATGAATGCTAAAGTGGCACAAAACAGACAAACACAATTATTTCTGTTTAGGCTGCTTTTTAATCTATCGACAGCTGAGTTCTTTTAATCTTTTAATAATTTTGGCAAAAGTTCTCTTTCATATCTCAACTGAAAACATGTATGTCTGTAACTATAAATGTGGAATAATAAATGTAATGTTGAAACTGACCATTTAAAAAATACAGCATTATTGTGGTTAAATTTCTGTAACATTCGAGAAAGCAAGCATATCGATATTTTAAGGCTGGCAAAATAAGAATTGAAATAAAACAAACAAGAGAATGAATCTAATTAGTAGAATACATTCCACCCATTCTTATATGTCTCTTTATGAGTGGGATAGATGAGACCAAGAAATACTGGAAATAGATCACTTTGGGGTGGACTTATATGAAATAATTTTATAGTCAAATATTTCTTAAGAGTAATCAGTTCATTCAGGTTAAGAGAAAATTTCAGCCAAGGCATGATTTTGATACATACACAATTAGGATAGCTTAAACAAGCTGTTGCATGATGTTCTTTCTGCTGTTGACCATGATTTGGGATCAGCAAACAGTGTGAGAACATACTACTGGAACGTTCATTAACTGCCAGAGCCACATGTGCAGGGAGGAAAGGTCTCTTCAAACCTCTAACCATAAGCTATATTTATACTAATTGTGTGTCAAATGGTGTTAGGGATTAAATGTTTGTGTCTTTCCCAAATTCATATGTTGAAGCACTAACATCCAACGTTTTGATATTTGGAGGTGCGGCCTTTGGGAGATAATCGGGTTTAGATAAGCTCATGAAGGTAGAATCCCCATCAAGGGATTAGTGTCCTTATAAGAGGAGGAAGAGACACCATGTGAGGACACAGCAAGAAGGTGGCTGTTTGCAAGCCAGGAAGGGGCTCTCCCAAGTAACTTAATCTGTTAGCACATTGATCTTGCATTTCTCAGCTCCTAGAACTGTGAGAAATAAGTGCAAGTTGTTTAAATCACCCAGTCTGTGGTATTTTGTTAAGTACTCAAAATATATCTAGTGAGAAATTTTATACAAATGCACACACAAACTATAGTATACTTGATAAGTTCTAAACTCAGAGGAGAAATATAAAGTAAAATGGGAGGACAGAGGGTGCGGCAATTAATTCTACCTGGAAAAGGGTTGATCGGGGAAGCCTACTGGGAGAAACCTTGTGAGTTACAATGTGAAAAAGGCATTGTGAATCCTTGCTGATGGAAATGGGCTTAGGATATACCCGTGTACCACATCTTATCACAGAGGCTGCCTGTCTCTTGCCACCCCGAATACCTAAATACTAAACCTGCTCTGTTCC
>NW_006433378.1:15979835-16000219 GCF_000325575.1 Pteropus alecto | reverse complement strand
TTAAAAAAAATAGTTTGAGTAGAGGTGTCAGGATAATCTTATTTTAGGTTCATATGTGTGAAGGGGATGGGAAAGTAACTGCAGTTATGGAAAATCTCACTGTATGTTCCCAAGGTCAGCTTGTTAAAAGAGATGTGTGCTGTAGTATTTTCTAGAATAAGAAGAATAAAGGACCAACCACAAAGTTGGTGCTGATGGCAATAGTAACAGAAATAGCACTAGGACCAAACATTATTAATACTTAGTGGACGTTAAGAAAACTCCTGCATGTTATTTTACTTTACTCTTAGTATTTTGTTCAAGTGAATGCTCATATATTTAGTGCATGATTTTGTATAATTATTTTTCCCCACTGGACTGTGAGAACCTACCTCTTTGACGTTTCATTCCATAATTCATAAATGAACTTATGTAAGAATCCTTTAATATTTAACTACTATGGATTTTTTCCCTCTCAAACTAAGAGTTATTTAGTATTTTGCTAATTTCCATAGCTAAAATTGCAAAATAATAATACAGTTGTTATATAAATGAAGAAAACAGAGGTCTAGTTTTATTTTGAAAAAATATAAGGAAAATAAATGATTAAAGGGTTAACATTATTTACTAGCATTATATAGTATAGTATAGTTAAGTATGGTATGGTATGGTATAGTATAAACAGATAGTATAAACAAAACATTGAACTATAGAATTCATGGTTGTGTTTTGTTTGTTTGTTTGTTTTTGGTTATCACCATTATTTAGAAAAGGCAAGAGGGAGTTTCTCCAAGACAGTTCAGTTCATAAACCAAACACTTTTGGTCCTCTATGATTCTATTGATATTTTTCAATACAAATCAAATCAATCATGCAGGTAAGGTCAAATTGAAGAAAACATAACTGACAATAAGCTGTAGAGGAGAAACTTACAGCATGAAATAGTACTTTATAATAGTGAGGGCTACAAAGCAAGAAGATGACCTAATTCTCAAATAGTTTTTCTGTTGCCATGACAGTCTGGGAGTATACCCTCAGGGTTCACTAATGTCTTTGGAAATCATTGAGAGCTTTGTACACTCCTTTCTCTATGGCTTTCTCTGTATATTTATTATATTATTTAAGTGCTATTATTATCACTTAAATAATATAGTAAAGTAGATTAGTCTTTGTTACTGTATGTAGATTGGCTTTGGTAAAAAGCAAAGAGAAACAAAACAAAGCAGTTAATGCTTTACAATCTTAATTCATTGTAGCCTGACACATTTCTGCTATACTTATCTCTGACCTACTCTACACAATGGTCCTGTCCTGATTATAGTTATAGTCTATGTAGATGGCTAGATTTGACATCAAATTGGAAGCTTGTTGATTCTCAGTGTAACCTACTGTTGATGATAATAATTTGCTTGCCTTTATTTAAAATAAAATGCTGATAGTTTTAGAAATGGAAGGAAACCTGTCACATTCTATTATTTAAAAAAATTATTAGAGAAATTCTACTAATTGAAGTGTCCTTGTCAGTAGGAAAATTGAATGAATTTCTTGTTAGAAAATAAATGCAGAGTAAACAAGAAAGAATAGTAAATTGATTTTTTTTTCTTCTCTCACTCTTTATACACCTTTTCCTTTAAACACTGGAGTTGGATTTTCTTAATGTATGCAAGTATTAATCAGGGTAGCAGAACTGTGTTCTTAGCTCTTGCAACAGCAAAACACCAAAAAGTAGACTCTTCTCCTATGGATTTCTCTAACAAGAAACTATAAGAGAGGATATGCAGGAAACATACCGAATTAAGAGACTAGACCTAGCTTGCAACCATTTTGCTGGTCTCAAGGAGAAGCCACCCTTATAGCTCTCCTAAGTCATCTTTATTTTGTACTTCAAACTACTTAAGAAGAATGTTCTGAACATGGCAATAGAAGTCATCAACTCCGAGTTCAAATATCTATATGGGATAATATTTTTGTAAGTCATCTAATCTTCTAGTAACATGAATTTCATTCTTTCATAAAATGGAAAGTTATGGAAATTTATTAATGCATAGAAATGAATTCAATAAAATAATGTCTCCCATTGTTTAATAGTAATTATAGAAATATATAGTTAAAACGAAATAGGTGCTCACGCCAGCTGCAAATGCCAGGTGCAGTCATTGTTCACTTCAGTCATTCCAACAATTTTGTACTTGGCACTGATCAAGGTGCAATACATATTTTATCAAATGTTCAAAACCAGATATTATCTTTCAATGCAACTACCTTTCAAGCCATCAAAACCACACACTTAATATATTCCAGAGTTTGAAAACTGAAGAGTTAATATTTCTGCTTAGTGACTTTAGCTTTCGTTAGTTTTAGAACTCTTAAAAGTTAAGTTTTTGAATTTAAAATAAGTAATTTCTTTTTTTCTTAAAAAAATGTTCTTCCTATTTACATTTCCAGAGATGGTGGGAAGCTTGATCCTGGATAAAAACCTAATGAATATACATTAATGAATCATAACATTTATTTACATGATTCATGGGAAATAGAAACTTTAAGAAAAATGTCACTACAGTAATCTAGAAAAGTTTTGGAAATGATCTTTCGAGAATAACAGAGTACCCAGGTTGGCCTATAATAGGTATTTAATAAATATAGGTAATCAGTGAGGTGACTTAAAAAAGTAACAACGCTATGTTTTTTTTTTTCAGGGAAACCAAAATATTAAAAAATATTGTACTTGATCTTTCACTTACGAGTCAGTAAAAATGGGACCTTATGAGAACCAAAGCTCAGAGGTTTGAAGAAACTAAAGAGTTGAAGGGACAATTTGAGCTTATTATTTTGAATGGGAGAATGACAAAACAAATACAGCTATGAGAAAACTCGGGTAGATAAATTTGAAAAGAAAAGAGAGAAATTAGGTGGAGAATATGTATTTTGTATACTAATAATAAGAGATGTATGCATTTTGTATCTTCTATTTTAAAATGTTTTAAATCTTTGTCTATTTTCATAAATTGATACCTGTACTCATTTATTTAATCAAGAATTGAAAAATTTATTCTTTACACCTCTATTAAATTCTTACAATATGCCAGGCCTTGTGTTAAATTCTAGAAAGAATTTTGCTTTGGTTGCCAATATTGAAGAAAAAAAGTAAAGGTAATTATTTCTAAATTAAAGAATAAAGAAACAGAAAAAGAAGCATATAAGATCTGGACTAGTTCCAAAAGGTAATGTGAATATTTATGCAGGGTATAAACAAGGCAAAAATAGAGAATTTTGCTTAAACATTTGCATTTTGTTATTAAAATCATACAGTAAGGATCAAAGGAGTTAGCTTTTTAAATTCTTTGACAGATCTAAGAATAAATACAACACCATTCAATTTTAAACATACTTCAGTTTTGCAGTTAGACTAAATTTTATATGAAGGGCTTTTAATAAAATAGACAGCAGATACCCCAGTAGTTTGGTGTCATTAAAAAAATGTATACATTTTTTTTTCATGAGAAAATGGAATTGATGAAATAACATCTACTTTCAAGGAGAAATGGTTATGATTCTGTGGCACTGAAGCAATCAATGTCTTAAGTATAACTTTGATATTTAATAAATGAGCAGGATATTTGATATAAAATGTAGCACAATGGTTAAAAATTAAGCGGCCAACTTCAGTTAGGCCCATGAACTGCGGTGGATTGATTACAACAGTTTATTTATTTCTCACGTTGCATGTTAGGGGCTGCAAGCTTTTTCTTCTCCATCTGTCTTTTCTTGTGAGCTCTGGACTGAAAGATCATCTCCCATCTAAGACATTCCATTTTGTGCTAGGGAGAAAGAAAGCTGGCTGAAACATGAGGGCTCTTGAACTATGCAACCATCATATCTGCTCATCCTATTGACCAAAGCACGTCATGAGGCCAAGTCAAAAGTCATTAGGGAAGGGAAATATACTGATCCTTTGCCTGGCACTGTTAGTCCCATGGCAATGGTTGGTAATTGATAGGCCCCTTACAGGACTTGCATTTATTTACAATGAATGAGAACAGTCATGTAACCTTAAGACAATAGATTCTTGAGCCCAACTGACTGGATTTTCCACTTAATGGCTGTGTAAACTTGGGGGAGCTGTTTAATCTCTTTATGCCTTAGATCCCTCATCTATTAAATAGAAAACAATAGTACTTTTCTCATGGAGTGGAAATGAGGATCACGAGAATTAATATTTGTAAGAAAGAGAATAACACTGGGTCACAGTAAGTACTATTTAATTGTAGAATATACTATACGAATACTGCACATTAATTAAACTGATTTATTTTTTTTAATACTTTCTAATCGCACCTTAGGAAAGGATTGTCAACTGTATGTACTTAGCTGTAAATAAAGAAATACTGTTTTTACTAGATTTATTTGATCTAAATTCACGCAAAACCAAATCTCTAGGGATTATAAAAGCTGTAAATTCATTTTATTTTACAAGTTGTGATACCTTTGCTTGGTGTTTACAATAAACATCACAAGAATGAATTAACATTCAACATGCGGCCTTTTGTGAAATATCTAGAATAGGTAAGTTCATAGATTCAGAAAGCAAGTTGGTAGTTGTCAAGGTCTGGGAAGAGGGAAGAATAGAATTACTAAATGTGTCAGAGTTTTTTGGGGGAGGTACTGAAAATGTTTTGAAACTAGATGGAAGTGGTGATTGTACAACATTGTGAATGTAGCAAAGCTGCTGAGATTTAAGTGACAAAATATATACAAAAGCAAGTAGTAAATATTTGTAACTAAAGTAGTTATTATTCTGGCAATTTATGATTGAATCTGATATTCATGAAGCCATGCATTCAATTCTAGAAGCAATGGTGGAAAGACTATATGATGAGATAGGTAGCAAGAAAATTCTTTTACCTTTCTGAGCTTCACGACTTATTCTTTTTGCTGTATTGATCTAAAACAGTAACCTATTATTTAAACTAAGAGAGAAAAATACTGGATCTGATACTCGAACAATCTGTCATATATGAGAATGAAACACAGATCTGAGATGTTTGAGGGACTGAAATTTCTAATGATATCAACCTATAGGGTTGCAAAAATTCACAAATTATCAGTTGAAAATATCCATTATGTTTATTTTATAATCTAATTAACCAAATGGTTATGGACTTTATAATGACTGCATGGTACAAAACTAATTTGATTTAAATGAAATAAAAAAATAAAAGATTTAGTATAGCTTATCTCTGGGCATGTTGCTCATTTTGAAAAAATAATTTAAAAAATGAAATTCTTTTCTGTAAAATATAGAAAAGTGCACTAGTAAAAATTTTATTTAAAAGTTTTGAGCACAATATTAAAAATGTAAATGACATTTTGATAAAAAGATGACTACCCCCTTTTGATTAGGATGATACAATATTATGCTTGTGGAATAGTTAGAAAACTAAACCCTCTCTGTGTGCTTTTAAAAATAGTTTCACTTAAATTTAAACTTGACTTAAGTAGGTTCCTTTAATAGTTTGTCTCAGAATGATGATGAAAACCAAACTCCTCACCCTGCCTACGAAGCCTGGCAACAGGGGGCTGGTTGCTTGCTTTTTCCTCATCTTAGACCACAGTTTAGGGCCATTTACTCTGGCCTTTTTATTTCCAGAACACATCAAACTTGCCCTGCTTTAGGGGCTTTGCACTTTAGAGTTCATCTTTCTCCAAATCATCTTGTAATTTAGTTAGCAGCTCAAATGTCAGCTTCCTCAAATCTTTTTCATTCCTGTCTCAGCCCAAATGTCATGTCTTCAAAGACATTTCCTATCGCCTTTAAACTCAAGAACCATCCACCCCCTTACTTCCTTTTCTTAGCAGTATGTGCCACTGATTGTTATATTAGTTTGCTAAGGCTTTTGGGGAAGGAAAAACTTTTCCTCCACCCTCTTAGTTTCAATTCCTGGAGGCTGAAAATTAAATTAACAAAGGACGAATTACTGGAGAAAAAAGGTATACATATGATAACCAACCAAGGAAATAGCTGGCTTGCTTGATGATTAAAGTTGGAGGATTACATATCTTATTAGGAGGGGAAAGGGAGCGGGGAGAAAAGGCTTCTATGGGAAAAAACAAATCAGTCTCTTTATAAAACAAATGGGTTTTCAAGAGAACAAATAGGAAATAAAGTTCGTGATGTGTTTGTTTATGTATGTGTGAGTAGTATTTCCATTTTGTTCATGGCCATGAAACTCCCCCAGAGAGGGGATTTATGGTAGCCTCATTTCTCAGAATTTGTTGCTTTTGGAGATGAGATAAGCTCTGAAAATCCTCTTTCTGTCTTCTGTTGAATCTCAAGTCTTCGGCTTAAAATAATATTCATACCACCTATGGGATTCCAAGTAGATCTCTACAGCTGCCATAACAGAATTCTGCAAACTGAGTGGCTTAAAGAACAGAAGTTTATTTGCTTACAGGTCTGCAGTCTAGAAGTCTAAGACCAAGGTCAGCAGGTTTGTTTTTTTCTGAAGTGCTTTCCTCGGCTTGCACATGGCCTTTTTTCTCTACATGCACATTCCTAATGTCTCCCAATATGTCCTAAACTCCTCATCTTGTAGGACACCAAACAGATTGAGTTAGGACTTACTCTAAGGGCCTCATTTTAAATCAGTCACCTCTTTAATGGTCTTATCTCCAAATACAGTCACATCCTGAGGTAAAGGGGTTAGGACTTCAGTATATGAATTTTGGGAGACACATTTCAGTCCATAACAGATATTATTTACTTTCCTCTTTACTACCTATCTTCTGTGGGCCCCTCTATAACACGAACTCTTTGAAGGCAGGAAAATACCTGACTTTGCTGCTTCTAACATGTAAAACAGTTAATAGTCACAGTTGGCTATAGTTGGTGGACAAAAGATATTGGTTAAATACTTAAATAAATTGCTTCAATTAATAAATATTGCTATATAATGTTGAGTAGAAACTCTTCAATATAATAAGTATATTTTATATGGAGAGTCAATGGGAAGATAATATTCTTTCCCAAATATTTGGAAAATTGTTTAGTGTCCAAAATAAAAATAGTTTTATGTTATTTTGAGAGATTTTATTTTTAAAATATTACCCATAATGACCAGAATCAAGACTAATTTTCTTATGGATACTTGCTGAAGAATGTGAGACGTACATACCATTTTGAAGGGATGAAAGAAAAACATTAAAAAGGCAGTTTATGTAGCAGTAAACCAAAAAATAGTAAAGTTAGGAATTGCAGATAATAATAGCTGGCAGGGAAAGAAGTGAGTTGGAGAAACTGCGTAACTCACGGTTAACATTTGAGTTAGATCAACTAAGGCCTGTCTAAAGGGAGAATGGTGATGTATGATCAAAGTACAAAGGTAGGAGACTTTAAAGTAAGAAAGCAAGAGTTACTGCTTTTGTGATATATTGATATTATGAACCTAGACCGAAGTCGTTATAACATTTTACATATTATTACCCACTGGAAAATTGGAAGTGAAGAATTAACCCCCTTTTCTATTGTCAACTTTGGAAACTGGTTAAGGAGTTAATCGTGCTACTATTTATAGTATGGGAGAAGCTAGAGTTCATGGTATAGAGCAAGAAATAATAATATTCTTTATTCATGCGTAATGTTTTTATAAATTAAAAGCAATATAAAATAGAATTTTGAGTAAAAAGAAATCTAAGTGAACAAGAAAGAAGTTAGAGCAGAGATGGACATTTCAGAGTCATTAGGACAGAAATGGTCTCATAAGAAAAGGAGGGAAATAAGGGCAAAATATCTAAAATTTAGGCTTGGAAGTTGACCATGTGTAGAATTTGATTTTCAAGAAAATGTGATGCCACAAATATACTGGAAAACTAGAAACAGGTTATGTTTCAGTTCAGGTGCTTGAAATTATTTTCACAGTGGAACATGGTCAGCTTTACAGAGATAAATGTTTTCATGCTTTTTCCTCATTTCATATTTTGGGGACTGGGTTGGTACGATGGCAGTTTGATTCTAAGTTCTAAGTGCCCTTAATTAAGGAAAGACCATCTACATTTTTATTAAATGATGGTTCTTTCTGATTATGGTTTCTATTATGGAATATACAATTTTTAATTCTCTTCTTCATCCCTATCATTGCCATTGCTGTCATCTCCGACACTCATTCCCATCTGGAACATTCTATACTATTCACTGCCTGTAGGATATACTTTGAAGAATGCTCAGAGAAACCACTGGATCTTAGATTCTACAGTATTTTAAAATACAGAAACTTTTGGAAAATTAACCTGTAAAATAATTTTATATATGAAAGGGACCTGGCAAAGGGTATCCCTGGAAAGAATACCCTGGAAAAGTGTTGTAGAAGAGGAGTGAGTGGAAGGAGAAAAAAAAATCTTTACGTACCTCTTGATAATTTATTTGATTCTTCCTCCAACCTTTCACCACTAATGATGATGATAATGATGATGATGAAATGCTAATATGTCAGTTCCCTCTAAAAATAAGTTTAGTCCGTCATACCATTTTATATTTTTATTTCTTCAGAGAAACAGCATAACACTGACTATGCATTTGTAGCACCTCTAGCTTTACAAGAAACTGTGCAAAATGAAGCTTTTTTTTTTTTAATTGTTGTTTTTAGAAACTTTCCTCCAGAATCTCACAGTTTTGTAGGTTGAAGAGTTTTCGAACATCAAAACGACCAACTCAACTTCAGGGAGCATGAAAACAAACTTCCAGCAGGACTTCGACCTTTGTCACTAAACTTGCCAACATCTTGCTTTTGGATCTCCAAGTCAACTCTTCTGTTTTCTCCCCCTATTTTCATCTTCTATTGAGAGAAAATAAGGTGAAAAGCGAACCCCTGAATCCCAAGACACATCGGAAACTTATTCTATTCTGTTTCCCTTCAGCCAGATTTCCCCACTCATTTTCAGGAATAAACAGTTTTAGGAAGCAATCTTTACAGTTTTAATAGCTTCTGGCATTTTAGTCTCAGAAGTCTTTCTCTCTAAAGTTTCCTACTTCAATCTCCTGAGGCTTTTGGATATTGTCATTCATACTCTGAGAAAAGTTTTTCTTCTACATTTCTCCTTGATTTTCTTTCTTCTTCTTTTTTAAACCTATTTGTGCCTATTTTTGAACTTATTTGTGCCAATCATGGGTGCAAAATAAAACATCAGTAGTATTTCAAAGTTGTCTCTTGACATACCAATAATCTACATATTTCTTAAAAATATTTATTTCATTCGTCTACACATATACTTGATGTAGGCAGTCAGAAGTCATGTATGTGGATTTTCTTTCATAAGGTACTTAGAAGATAGGACATTGTGTTATTTGTGTGGAAAATAATTCTGTAAAGAAAAAATTTGGAGTAGATTTAGGTTAATTTTTTTTTTTCTCAATTCAAAGTATACAATATCATCAAAAGAAGGTATTTTATGAAATGAGTTATCTAAACAATTTGCCTGTGAATGTTAGGACATGAACATATATTCTTTTTGTAAATGTGTATTGTTCCCAAATGTGTTTCAGTTGTGCTTTGCTGTGACAGTGAATGTTCTTAATTTTTTTTTTTTTCAGATAAAGCTATTTGTATGGAAGTTAATTTGAAGACAAAAACCTATTTTTAAAAATGTTTTCTAATTAGTTGATTTGGAGGCACTTGCCTAAATTCATTTCATTATGTGAAAGAAATTATATTTACTTATTATGAGTCTTTGAGGTCAAGACTATTTGCCATTCTGGGAATACAGCTATTCTTCTAGACCTGGATTTTATATTTGATAGAACGGCTCTCTAAATACGTGAAGAGACAATAATCTCAGCGTCATTTCGACTAATTCCTCATTGCAGGCCAATGTGACTTTGTTCAGCCTTCAAAGATGCAACTTGCTTTTTCCTATTGCTGTGTGATAGTATTGCTTGGATTTTTCATTGTCACCTAAATTTCTGCCCTGCTTTTCCCAGTTATATTCTATTGTATGAAAGTGTACTGAAGAGAGGAATAAAGAAATGAATTAGAGTTGAAAAGTCCTGGGTTTAATTCTGACACTATCAGAGGGCATCTATTTAAGTAATGGTATGTAAAAATATCTACCCTATCTACTATGTAAGTTTTGAGAGTCACATGAGGAAATTAATATGAATGGGCAATGTACTTTATAAACTGTGAACAAATTAGTTTTAGTAGTATAATCATTATCACTGTAATCTTGGGAAGGGCAAAAACTCAAAAAACATTCTCAGAGCAACTTTGTTTTTGTTTTCCACAGATAGCTGCTCTATGTTTTCTTTATTTCTATATAAAGACATTTTAATCTGAGAGGTCATATCATCACTGTGTCAATTGGGCATTGCTGTGTAAGTCACCTCCAAAACTCAGTGCTTAAAATAACAATCGTCTATTATAATAAATCTCAAGTTATGAGTTTGGGGTTTGGCTCATCGCAGATGGGTGCACTCATTTGGAGGGCTGGCTGATCTAGGCTGGCCTTGTCTGAGAAGATTGGAACAATTTGGCCTTGCTCTGTGTATCTTTCATCCTCTTTCTGGGACCAACAAGCAAAGCCAAGTATCTCTCTCATGGCAATAGCCGAAGGGCAAAAGTGAGCAATTCTGAATTTGCAAGCCTCTTTCATGCTTCTACTTATGTCACACCTGCTAACATTCCATTGGCCAAAATAAGTCACTTATTAAACCCAGGGTCAGAAAATTACACCTCTCACTACTCTGTGGAGGATGCCGCAAAGTACATGAAAAAGCAGTGCATGAAAAAGCAGGGCATGAAAGCAGAAAGGCGTGACACGTTGGAGCCATACTTGCAGTCTGCTACAGTCACCCTTCTAGAGTGTTATGTTCTAAAGTGAGACAATTGTGTGTATATAGACTCACGATATGGTCACATGTGCTTAGCATAAATGTAATCTTCGAGGAACATATTTTTTGATTAGCTTATTTAGAAAATCTACTCTAAATATTAGCTGCTAGCACAAAAAACATTGCTAGACAGCACTAAGTAATAGAAATATTAAAATAATAGGTAGTAAAACACATACACATACACACACATGCATTCTCTTTCAAAATAAAACCATATTTTAAAATCTATAAAATCAAATTAACATCCTAAATCAAACATCAGTATAGAAAGCAAGTCATATAGCTAATATTCTCCGTCTTCTATGCATACATATTATAAGTATTTCTCTGTTCATTATAATTCTTATATTTGATTATTTGAAAAAAACTTAGCTGTTCACATAGTTCTTATTTCTAGCAGTTATTGCAGAATAAATTTATAGCATTCTTTATAAAATTTGATCTGATTAAATTGTATTTATTTTTGCTAAATCAGACATGTATGATTTTTACTTGAGAACTTGGGCTCTTTCACAGTATTACAGCGACATTATAAAGTTATTAAAATAATTTAATAGTCTTTTAATAACTTTTATTGCTTTTCTCTAAATGCATTTTTGTCAACATATTTTGCATTTATATTCCAATTGACTTTGCAGAACCCGATTTTGTCTGAACGGAAGCTGATAATTATTCTCCAATGCACTCTTTGTCATATTTATGCTTTGTTCAGCTATTAGGAAGTAAAATTGTATTTGGTTTTAACACACTCATCATTTTTCTTTGTGTGTGTGTGTTTGTGTGTGTAAAGTAGTAATTGTAGTAGCTCAAATTTGAGCTCATACGTTGACAGAGATCACTCAAAACTGAACTATTTTTGGCCTACTTGGATACAGCAAAGATGCTGACTAAATCATTTAATGGAGGCTAATAAACATAGGTCAGGTTTGTTCCTTTAGAAAACTGCAGAAGTAAGGTTTGCTTAAGAATAAAAAAAAAGAGAAATATCAACCTGAGTGTACAGGTTCTAGTTTTAATACTTATCTGTCCCATGACCTTGAGGAAGTCACAGTCTTTTGATTTTTCTGTTTCCTGACCCCAAAACGAGGACAGTAATAATCAACTTTCCAACATTTCACCTTTTTGGTATGATTGAATCAAATAACAGGGAATTGTTAAGCAAATTCTAAAGTAATACATTTATAACTCGCTGCAGAGCAAACTGAATCAAGAGCTGGTTATTGGGAGCAATCGAGACCAAGAAGGAGCTGGTGGTTTAAACAGTTTCAAGGAAAGAAGCCTCTCCTAAGTTTAGATGCCTGGCGGTCAGGGACACCATGGGAACCTTCACAGCAGAAAAAAGGCTTCATCCCCTAATTATTTAGTGATTTTAGAGGAGGAGGGCATTTCTGGTTGTGGAAAAAATACTACAAAGGTACAGAGTTAAATGTGAAGAAGGCGTGCCCAGGGAACCTTCTTCCTGAAGCAAAGGTTAAGGTTCAGGAAGTAAAAGGACTTTTAGACAATGTGAGAAGAAACAGGCAATCTTTATATGTCTCTGAGCAAGTAATTTCAATACTAAAAAGAGTGTTTTAGTCAAATTTATCTGGCAGTAGTCTTAAGACTGTATTGGAAGGGCAGAGAATGAAGGATGATCAGCTGCAACAGTGAAGAGAGGAGAGGACACATCTGAGGGACATTTCCAAGGAGATGAGTGGACTTGATGACTGGATTAAGACCATGGAGGAGAAAGAAGAGTTACAAATTTTTAGTTTTTTAGTTTAAGCATATGGAATACACATATACACATACATACTTATTTAAAGCGTTTTAGCACAAATGTTTATTTTTAAAACAATTTTATTGATGTATAATTTATATACGGTAAAAACACTAATTTTTCCTGAGTCAGCAAGCAAAAAGAGAGCAACATTGCAAAATGCTATGCAATAACTAAGAAAGAGGAAAACTGAAAACATGTTTGCATAGAAAGAATTTAGTTTAACAGCTTTCCTAATAATATTGTGAGAAGTCATTTTTGTAATTTTTTTTGTGTGTAATTAATAGCTATAAAATCAGTGCCAAATTTCTAATGAGGATGAGGTTTTTATTCATCTTTCAAGAATAAATTCTGCTCTGCTTAATTTTTAAAAAATCTCATACAAAATCGATTACTTTATATTCATAAAAAGAATTATGAATGCAGATTTTACCATACCTTATTATGCATAAGAATTTTTAACAGATGAGAAGATAATATTTAAAGAACTTGATTTATGAACCCATAAAGCAGATGTAAATTAATGTAAAAGCTAAGGTCACAAAGGAAATAATCTTTTTAAAATGCTGCTTTCTTTTCTATATTAGTTGAAAGATTTTAGTAATGCTTCTATAAAAATCTATTCTCAATTATTTTGAAATGACTAAATTCAAGTTTTAAATTATAAATCTCTGACACTTGCCATTTAATTATTATCAGAACAGTGTCATAACAAAAATGTTAATGAAAACACATTTTATCATTCTTCAGTAGAAGGAAAATATATCAATTAAAAAATGACAGAAACACAAAAATGGAAAAATCCTGATAATTTTTGAAGATGAAATTTTTTTTGCATGTGATAAAGTTTCTACATACATAAAATAAGGTTTTTTTTGAGGGAGTGGATAATAATTGCAGATGTTTTCTCAAGACTGTTATTTTGTAATGGAAAATAAGATACGTCACTTAGGGAACTGTTAGTTTACTGTCTTAGTCTTTTTCTTATTTCCAAAAAAGTTTTCAGCCTTTGATGGTAGGGATCTCATCTTCTTCTTGTGTATTTCCTATAGCACCTAGCAGAGTAGTATTGAGTTTATAGCAACGGGTCCAGCATTTGTCTAATAACTAATCTGGTTAGCACTTACTCTGCAGATTCATTTCAGTAACAATCCCATCTGCTTATGCTGTGTTAAAAAAAGGATTTTAAAAACATCTTGCTCTCAATGATTTACTCTGTACTCCTTCGTAGATTCTTTCTAAAACATTCACAAGTAGTGGTCCAACTACATTTAAATTCAAGAAGATATGATGCATAGTTTCGATTCCTCCATCTCCTTATTCTCTTACATATTTCTTACATATTTGGGAATGTCTTGGAGAGAAAGGAAGAGAAGGATATATACTGATGCATTTAATTTGCAGTGACCCATTTTAAATTTAGGTACCAGAAAAATTGAGGTGCCAGAAAAATAGAAGGGAGAATTATAGATGATAGTTCTTATTGACCCAGTAGGCCTTAAAGAGGAGACTAAGAATAGAGCAGCTATTCATTTATCCTTCCATTCATTTATTTAATTTTCAACAAAGAGTAATCACATATTTATTATGGGTTTAGTTATCAGACAATCACAGATGACAGTATACACATGCTATATATATACTACCTGTGTGTATATGTATGTATATGTGTATGTGTTTATATATATGTATGTGTACACACACACACACACACACACACACACACACACATATAATTTTATGGCCAATGCAAACTTTCCCCATAACACCTGTCTGACATGGCTTTCTGATTTTATCAGCCCTTAAGATGAGCTTAAAGGATGGATTTATCAGGTTTATGTCCAATTCCTTCTCTAAGAACTTGCTGTTATAAGCTTAGAACAGAATAGGGCAAATACTGAAAAGAAAATTCTTTTTAAAAGCCTTAGGAGTGTGTCATGAGTAAAAGGCAGGTTTTCTTTAAGGATAAGAATTTCAAACCTGGACATACAATCAAATAATTCCCGCTCCCCCCCCCACCCCCCAAAAAAGCATATTTCATGTATAGAAGTTAAAATAAGCTTAGCCATTTGGAGCTCAGGATCATGAAGAAAAAGAAATTGTAGCTCAGACCCAATATAGAACTTAGTTCCAAGGAGCAGTTGAAGAGACCCCTGAGCAGAAGCTCAAGGGACCGCTGGATTGAATGCTATTTGGGGTGGAGGATCCTGACCTGTGATAGTGAGAGGCTTTCAAACTGATCTGTTAAACTGACAGGGCTGTTGACTGCTCAGTCCCCCAAAGACCGAAAAGGCAACCAGAGAAAACATTGATCAAGCAAAACTAGCCTTTACTGCAGTAAGGTAAAATACCAACTTAACAGAGTCTTAGAGTATCATGAAACCTGAAAGTTAAAGAAGGGTGGGTATAGGATATTAGGGCCTGGATTGAGCTATTTTCAGATAGGTCTTTCAAATCAGGAAGCTGGATGGGAATGACAGAATTTATGACTTAATAACTTGGATTAGTGGGTACAAAGTGAATTGAATCTTGATGAACATGTGCTAGCACTGTTAAGTAAATTATTAGTTGGTCACTCTTAACTTCCAATAAAGTTTTTTATTTTAGAGATGTTGTTTAATTATTTAGAGAAATAAATAAAATAAATTTGTTTTAAACAGTCCTATCATGTTATTTGATGCAGCGTGATTTTTACATATTATTGAGATTCTCTAAAACAAAATGTGTCAACCTTTGGTTTTTCTCTGTTTTATTTGGATTCAACTTATATACTTGTGCATGCTTTTTTTTTTTATTACAAGTGATTTTCTTCTGATCGTGATATATATATATATATATGTATGTGTATATATATATGTTTTCACTATACTCTATCTACTATCTATCTATCTATCTATCTATCTATCTATCTATCTATCTATCTATCTACTATCTATCTATCTATCTATCTATCTATCTATCTATCTATCTATCTATCTATCTATCTATCTATCTATCATCTACATGTGGTAAGTAGTAATTTCTTAATACGTAATGCTTATTTTGCCTTGAATAATTTCCCCTTCATTTTTTTTTTTTTGGTAAAACTTATTTATTTGTCAGGATCCAACTCAAATGCCATCTACTCATGTTCTAAAGGCTTTAATCACTCCTTCCTCTGCTACTATAAAACTTCCTATCTAACACAGTCATAGATCTAGGTCATTAAAATGAACAGATTTGGTAAATTACTAGGACCCTCTTTTTATAGTTTGGGAGTTTGACTTTCCAGGGAGTTGCCTCCAAGGTTTTCAAACACAGCAGTTGTGTGCTTGAATATTTATATTATCGAAATTATGATACAGGAACATACATCATAAAACAGAAGAGAAGTGACTGATTGGGGACAAGTAAGTCAGATGTGAGCTCTGAATCTGATGCTTTAATATATTCACCTATATAATGGGGACCACAATGCCTATCTCTCAGATCGTCAGAAGGAGCAAATGACAAGGTGCATACAAAGTACTGAGTACATTGCCTGGAAAACAATATAATTATTCAGTTATTATTAGCCAGCATCATTGTTAATAAAATATTGAAATGAAATCTAAATGAGAGCATTATCTGTTGGTAAAAAGGGATGGCTAAAACCATTACATAGAAACTATATCTATGAATAAAAAGAACCTATTATCTTTAAAAAATGATATTATTTATAATCTCATTATGTATAATAACAAGATGGTTTTTAGGAGCCTCTGGCTAGGCAATAGCGCATCATTTTTTCCAAGCCAGAAGCCTTACAACTTTATGCGATAGTAAGTGTTCAGAATTGTTTCTAACTTTTAAATATAAACTTAAAAAAATATTTTCACAAAGTAATATTGCATTAATTATTTTGTTTTTGGTAAAAATTAGATTATTTTGTTAGCTGTGTATCCAATTTTAATTTAACAAAACTGTAATTAAGGTACAAATGTGTGATTAATTTTAAATATGCGAAATCTCTTAAATGTGATTTATTTTATGCACAATTTTTCTTTCTAAATATTGAATTCATGGGAGAAAATTTACAGAATAAAAAGAAAGATTCATCGTGAAAAAAATTGAAAACTGTTTACATAGCTTGGGTAACGTTGGGGCCTGGTGTGCTAATCTGCTTCAGATAGCTAGGCAGCCTATTTGCTTTTGGAATCTTAGAAATCCTTTGGAAAAAAATACTCTTAAAACACCAAAACAAGGAGACAAGCAACTCAACTAAGAAAACATGAGTAAAAGATCTGAACAAACACCTTATTAGAGATCATCACAGATTTGTCTGCATTTGTCTGTGGGAGTTCAGTTCAGAAAGAAACCTCTTGAAAACTCCTGAACCTCAGAATTATAAATTTGTCAGATCTTCAGTGAAAGACAGCTAACCAATTAGATGAAAGCACATGGTTTAACATGTGCATGAAAAAAGATATTCGTCTGACATGTTGCCACATTATGCTTGGTTTTCTCTGTCAAAGTCTACACTCTCTGTGACAGACTTCTGTTTCTTCTGTGTATTTATGCTATGACTTTAATTTTGTACTTATCTTCTAAATCACATAATTTCTCCAAAGGATAATTTAGAATTACAGTAGATACTGAGGAACTTCCAATATAAACACAATTATTCATTTGAGAAGAACCTCAGAACACAAAAGGAGTATAATTCCAAACATTCAAAGTTTTTTGTTTGCTAGGAAAAAGCTTCCAAAGGAAATTCAGATTCTGAAATTGCTTCTGGAAAAGATTTTGTAGCCAAGTCAAATGAAAGATGTGAAAAATATAAAACTACATTTTTCTTTTATCTTCCTACATCACAACTCCACTATTTTTTCCCCATTGTAATCCTACATTAGGCTCGACTCTGACCCCTGCTTCTGACCTGCTTCCTTTCCTCTCTACTCAACAAAAAATCCCTCATATCTCAATTGTCTTTTAAGTTAAACCTTCTTCAGATTAGAGCAAGCTCTTTATGGTTGATTTTAAGCCCTCGTCTTATTCTTCTAAAGAGCTTTCCAACGCTCAGACTTGAGAGAACAAAATTTACAGAATTTAGAATAGTCCTAGTAGGGTATAGACATCCTATATTATTTTTTTCTTAAGGTAGTAGAGACCTCAAGTGCAAGCAATTGAATGGAAAAGGCAGGTAGGAAATCCCTGAGATATTGTGAGAGAATCTTCCTCCCCACCGCAGTCTACACATTACATTGAAAAGCAGAGGAGTTTCAAAAAGCTATATTTATTAGTTTAAATATTTTAGAGGCTATCTCTAATACCCTTACTGTGAAACTAGATTTGACTTGAATTTACTCCTGCAGACAAAGAAGAAACAAGTCCACTGGAAATTTCAGAAATAGGTTTTTATTAATGCCTTTATAACATTAAACAGTAGATCCTGAAACATATGTGAACTCAACTCTTCTTTCTTTTTGTGAAGTCATAAATCAGAAATAAAGAATATAATATCAAACAAATATTGCAATTAGAATTAACCCTATTACCAGAGCTCCAACACTCTTGTGGATATTTTGAAAAGGCCCCTGGACAAAAATCATAAAAAAGATCATGAGTTGCTGGCTTTACAGGTAAACAATTAGATGCCCCCATGCCAGTTATTAACCATTAGGGTGAAGGATACTTTCGATACAGACAGATGTAACCATGATAAACAGAACAAACAATGGAAGAACAATTCTCTTATATTAGCTAAGACACTGAAAAAAAATGTTGATGGTCATCGGTGGTGCTCCAGAGGGAACCAAGTACCTAAAATATTATTTTTACACTTAAACTCACAATGAAAAGATTCATGTAAATGTCTAAAGAGAAAACTTGAAAATGATTAATTTCACTGACACAATACTCACCTTACATCCTTTAACCAAGCACAACTTCTTCCTCGGAGTCAAAAACCTAATCAAGTGACAGGTATCTCTCATAGTGCTCGGAATTCCCCTACCTCTCAGCTTACAACCAGAACCTTCAGACGTTTTAATCAAGGGACATTTTTTTATTCCTTTGTGATATCATATCTGCCAATTTAAGAGGAAGAAGTCTCTTGTGAAAATAAATTTTTTTTCAGATTAAACGCTCTCCTGATGTACTCTTTTATTTCATTTTACTTTATTTGTTTATTATTTATTTTATTTTATTTTAATTTTTTGAAAAATCCAAATACACCTCCATTCATAATCAGGCCATAGCTACTTTGGACGCTGACTTAATGCCATCCACATGTGTAAAGTTAGGCCAAAATTGAAGATCTCCACAAAGTGGTGAGTTCTTTATATGCTCAAATTTCTGCTGACATTTGCATTATCACTGGAGCAGAATTCCCAGAAGTGCAGATAGATGCACAACTTTATGCAAGCTTGCAGAATACCCTCTAAAAACTAAAAATTAAAGAAAGATTTAACACAATATTTGAAAGCTTTGTAGAGTAAGAGTTCTTCACGTCTTACACTTACCTATGTAATAATCCTATCCTCTCAGTCAGGAAACTCATCTGGAGAGGATATTGATGTCATAGGCACCTTTAATTTTTTCACTATATCTTTTCACTATATTCTTTCTTTAAGTTGTTTCTTTAGGGCTTACCATTTACACTATAACTTAAAAGAATCAGTTACAGATTTATGCTAATTTAAATCTAATGAGATACAGAAATAATACTTCTGTATAACTTGTATGGACAGAATGTTTGTGTCCCTTTCAAAATTGTATGCTGAATTGTTAACCCCTAATGTTATAATATTAGGAGGTTGAAACTTGGTGAAGTAATTATGTTTAGATCATGTCATAAGAGTGGGGCCTCAAATGGAATTAGTGCCCTCATTAGAAGAGAAAGAGACTAGAGAAGATTGTTCCCTTATTACCATGTGCAGACACAGAGAGGAGGTAGCAAATCACGAAGAAGGTCCTCACCAGAGCCCAACTATACAGGTACCCAGATCTTGAACTTCTAGCTTCCAGAACTGTGAGAATAAATGTATGTTATTTATGCCATCCAGTCTATGGTAATTTGTTATAGCAGCCTGAGTACAACTCTATCCTCTTTTCCCTCTTTTTGTGGTATTATTGTACGTATACGTATTGATGTTACAAACACAGTAATACATTTTTACAATTATTACTTTACCATTTGTAGTCATTTACCTTCCTCAATACATCTCTGCTTTAATTTACTTCCTTTATGCTGTAATTGGCAAATCTATTACAAATACATTATATTTCTGTGTTATAGGCCCAACAATACATTACATACATATACTATTAGATAATTGTTTTGTAAATTAGTTAAGAGAAGAAAGGAGAAAATATTCATTTATATTGTCTTTTATAATCACATAATTTATATTTACTGGAGATTGTATTTTTTTACATGTGAATTTAAATTGCTGTTTGTGGTCACTTATTTTCAGCCTGAGGAACTTCCTTTGGTATTCCTTGTAAGGTGGGTCTGCTGGCAACAAGTTCAATATTTGTTTAATCTAGGAATATCTTTAGTTCATCTTTATTTTTGAAAAATAACTTTGCTTAATAGAGAATGCTTGGTTTTCAGTATTTTTTTCTTTGAGTATTTGAATATGATATTCTATTGTCTTCAGCCTACATTGTTTCTGCTGAGAAATCAGCTATTAATCTTACTGAGATCTCCTTGTGAGGGGTTGTTTTTTGTTGCAACCTTCAAGATTTTCTCCTTGTCTTTGACTATCAGCATTGTTACTATGATGCGTCTGTGAATCACTT
>NW_006433378.1:15899193-15979791 GCF_000325575.1 Pteropus alecto | reverse complement strand
AGCCATTGTAAAGGAAGAGAAATCAATAGTTCTGGATTTTTTCAAATGGTTTCCACTAATTACTTAAATATTACTTAATATTCTTTAAAGACATGCTACAATTTTGTTGAGGATTATGACAGTGTGAGTAAATAGGCTCTAAATCTTTAGACTTACTGAGCAGGATGAGATTTGGAAATCAGTAACGATAGTTTTCAACCCTGAATGTAAGTTGAAATCACTTGCTGAAGTCACATCTCTTGGCTTCTTCACGAATGATCTGGCATATAGTAACAGTTTAGCAATACTGATATGATCCATATGCCATATACTACATTTTGGGAAATAGATTCCCAGAGTTTATGTTTTCACTCAAGGCTATGAAACTAGAAACTGGTAGATGTCAAAATAAGAATCCTGAATTAAGAAATCACAAAAATAAAATGCCTTGAGACATTAGACATTACTAGTCAATTTCTAAGTTATAGTTAACTTTTTAAGCTTAAAATATTCTGACTCCTTTGTTTGAGAGGTGAGGAAACTACAACCTGTAGGCCAAATTGAGCCTGTCACTGTTTTTGTATGACCTGTGAGCTATGAATTGTTTTTGAATTTTTAAATAGTTGGAAAAATTTTTAAGAAAAATATGTGTGGCACATGAAAATCATATGTAGTTAAAATTCAATAGTCTATAAATAAAGTTTTATTAGAACACAGCCATGCTCAGTCATTTCAATGTTGTCTATGGTTATTTTCATGCCACCGTGGCAGAGTTGAATAGTCGTGATGTAGACATTGGCATAAAGCAGAACATATTTATTGTGTGTCCTGTTACAGAAAAGGTTTGCCTCTCCTTGCTTTACAACATAATATTAAAAGTTCTGGATCTGTACAAATTAGAGGGTGTGTGTAATTATGCAGCAAATGGAGTGGTTGAATGCATTCTTGGGCAAGCTCCTCTGTATTCCTTTAATGCCACTCGTTATTCTGTTTGACTTTAATTGTATTTTTGGGTTGATATGTTAAAGATTAATGATGCACTTATCCTAAATCAAGATTCACGGGGAAGTGAAGATACAGCAGAGAGTAGAAGGCATAATACAGATTTTGCTTTTTTCTCTGAGGAAATCCTGAGGATTTTATGTGGAAGGAATTTAAGTAGTTATAAGCAGATCTCCCAGAGGAAGGATAGCTCTGTCGTGTTCTTGTCAGAAAGCTGACGGTACTCCTATGCTATGCTACTTGGAAAAATAGACAAGATGATATGCAATGTCAGTCTTATGGGGTTTAATTGAGCCATGAGTATATATAATATTTGAATATATCTCTAGCTGAAAAAAAAAACTTCAAAACTCTGTGCTTAATGAGATGTTAGTGACTGTCGCAAAACAGTGTGGGTCTTTGTCCCGAAAGTAGGGTGATTATTTGGTAATAAATATAAACTGTAAAAGAACTTCCAGTACAAATGTAGCTACTAATCAAAATTTGCAGTGGTTAACATGCTATTGATGGTGAGAATATTTCAATTATATGGACCAGAGTCAATTTGTTACCCATTAGGATTAAAACAACAATGGCAACAACAAAAATAACAGTAGGGGCAGCAGTGGCAGCAGATACAAATTAAGCTCATTCTGTGTAACCAGAATGGTTTTAGGTACTTTGTAAGTTTTAACTAACTTAAATCCTCACATCAACCCTACAAAGTAAATACTATTACACTTGGCTATGTAAACTGCACATTGTACTGTGCAGACGAAGAAAATACAGCACAGAGAAGTTAAGCAGTTTGGCCAAGATCACATGACTAAGAAATGGAAGAATCTGATTGAAACCAGGCAACCTGGTTGCAGTCTTTGCTCTTAAGCAGTATTTTTCATTCTTAATCAAACTATAGTTTATACAGTGTGTAGAGTAAATGACAGAATCACGTTTTAGAAAAACGATTGAGACTTAAGTCATGACTGTTTTATTTAAGGGATTTGAAAACACACACACAAATGCATATATGTACCTATGTATATACGTAAGCATACACACATTTATATATATCAGGTAAGTTATTTTAGATTTCTTAAGTGAAAAACAAGAATTCTAGTTAATAATATTATAGGAGAATGAGACTACCTCTCAGGACATGGACTATGCTGTATTCCTTTTTTTTTTTCCTTTTAAACTCCTGTAGTATACAACTGATGCTCCATGAAACTGCTGAATGAACTGAAGTGTGGAAAGGGCTATATGGTTTTCATATGTTCTGTCATATGAACAAAAAAGCTCACGATGATTAAGAAGACTGTTCCTTTAATGAGAATTGCCCCCCAAAGGGCTGGGAATTCTAGAAGACTTTCTAGGCAGGTTCTAGAAGGCTATGGGAAAGTAATTTTCCTTCACAGGCTTCTAGTTAGGTACGTCAACTTTGCTAAGGAATACAGAACACTGTAAGACTCTATTAAAATCATTACTTTCCTTCTTGGTTTATTAAAAAAGAAAATACCTACTCTTTTCTTCCATTATCATAAAGCATGAAGGATTTTTTCTCTGATCTTAACTGTGATAACCCGATACGACTCCTGGAAGTAAAATGTACAAAGTTGTGGGCGTCCCCTGAATTGGGCCCAGTAGCTTTTTAAACTCTAGTTTACCCTGACTCTCCAGCAATTTGTTAATTACTATTTAAATCCTCCTATGTTACTAGCTTCAGTGGCTTCTGTTCCAAGTAGGCTGTGATTCTCTGTATTTGTCTGTCTCTCCAAATATTTTAGGGTGGCAGTGTGCCCATGACCTCAATATTCTAATGAATCTAATAAGGGTTATAGATTTTCACTTTGTTAATTTTTTTTCTTGTGGTGCGAAGTTTTGACTTCTAAGTTCCTCATAGATGACAGAAGAAACCACCTCCACTTCACTTTTAAATAAGCTGATAGACTTACTTGTTCCTACATTCGCATGGCAGTTCTAATATGTAGTTTTAATTTATACTTTTAAGTTGACATTTTTAAACATAAGTATTAACTAGTAAACTATTTTAATATATTTCCAACAATGCCTATTTTTTTTCTAGTTTAGACATGAAGAAAAATTTCAGTTGGTAAACTCAACTGAACTCAAAATTAAATATTTGAGTTAAGTTGTAAAACATTTAAGTCTCTATACCTATCTATCATCAGAAGCATGTTTTTTCCCCCTTGATATATCTTCTACTTTAATTTCTACGTAATTTATTTTTCTACTAATTTAATATACGCATCTATGTTTATATTTCTGGGTTCTTTATTACTTTTCTCTTTTTGATTTCTCTCATTTTCAGTCCAAATATAACATAGTAGTACCATCAGTCACTACTCCTAATAAAATATTCTAACATTAAGTCAATAAGATTTAGTTGCAAATGCTGTTCATTTCTATTAGCTATCTAATCTTCAAATTAACTTTTTTGAACTTAAATTTCCTCATCCATAAGGCAAAGATTGTGAGGTCTATTTGGCTGAGTTGCTTTGAGAATTAGAAATAATATATGCCAGGTCACTTTCTACAATGATTGTCATATTCTTAGAAATAAATAGAAATATGGTATATTATTATACAAGTATATTTTATTTTTACATCATCAAAGTAGAATCTTCCAAGGCTATTGTCAGAAATAGAGTTTCAAGTGAAAAAATTCACCTTAAAAGTGAATGCACTTATTTTTGCTTCAATGAAACTGTCATGTCTTATGCACAATCTTTTTCTCTTCAATCTAATGTAATGTAAGGAACATTCACCTCGGGGTGATGATAAACATTGTTTTATTACCAAAAAAAACCCCAAAAACAACAAAAAACAAAACCAAAAACAAAACCAACTTTCTTCCATGAAAATATGTACAATATAAAGCCTACATCTTGTAGTGAATCTGTAAATGTTTCACTCTTGGCCTAGTTGCAAAACCGTGAAAATGTCTATGAAATCATAGATAAAGAAGAGCTGAGCCTAATGTGAAATAGTTTTATGGAAAAGATTAATTAATCTTTTATTTTTTCTAAATGTTGAAAATGTTAAGCATATAACTCACATTTTATTTTTTGTGTGTTTGAGAAAAGCATAGTGTAAAATATCTTTTCAAACTGGTAAATCTGCTATGCAAAAATAGACTTGTAAGAAACTATATTCAAATTGTTCTCTTTTAGATGAGCTGAAGGTCCAAAGTTGAACATTTTTTTAGGTAAATTGGCAGAACTATTATAGCAAGAGGATTTGCCAGAACAACATGTGCTGGTCTTTGCTGTTTCAAGTTGTGCTGTTGAGCTCAAATTATTTAATTTTCTCAAACTCTTTCAGAGTCAGTCAGATTTAAAAACTAAAGATGATTTTGTATATTTTAAAGTGTTAGGAAAATAAATACTTATATAAAGCAATTTATTTTTTACTCTCTGAGAAGAAATGTCTACATTCTATACTGTATCTGTCATACCAGAACACTTACCTCCATGGGCTGAGTTCCTCTTGCCATTATGATTGTCCCCACTCTCACTTCCAGAGTCCAGATCTCCTTCACCTTTTCTCTTGATTTAATCTTTATCTTTCAGATTCATAATAGCAAATCTTTTTTCTTTTTCTTGAATTTATTTTTAATTAAATAGACATGAAATATTATATTAGTTTCAAGTGTACAACATAGTAATTCAACATGTATATACCTTACAAAGCAATCACCACAATGAGTCTAGTAAACATCTGTCACAGTATGTAGTTATTAGGACATTACTGACTCTACTCCTTGTGCTGTGCTTTACATCCTTGTGACTTATTTTATAACTGGAAGTTTGTACTTCTTAATTCTCTTCCCCTTTTTTACCCAGCCTCCCAACTTCTTCCCCTCTGGCAACCATCACTTTTTTCTCTGGATCTATGAGTTTATTTGTTTCATTTTGTTTGTTCATGTATTTTGTTTAGATTCCACATATAAGTGAAATCAGTATTTGTTTTTCTCTGTCTGACTTATTGAACTTAACATAATACCCTCTAGGTCCATCCATCCACATTAGAATAAAATAGCAAGCCCCAAGTTCAAGAGGAAAGACATTCTTCATTTGAATATCATAGTTTTTAGTGCTTTGAATAATTTTTTTTATCTCTTTCATGAATCATCAAAATTTTTTGAATTGAAACAAAATTCAAATTCAACCCCTCATTAAATCTGTGTCTTAAAATCATTCCTGTCAATTGTTCATGCAATCACTTCCAGAGCATTGTAGTCATGGTCTGAGCAGCTTCTTAAAAGAGACAGATTATAAAGCTAGTATTTTATATGAAGAGCCTAATCTGTCACACTTTAATTTATTCCCCATGACTTTGCTCAACACTTGGACTGAAGCAGAACTAATTATTCATTCCTTCTTTATTCATGCAACAGGTATTTATTGATCTCTACCAGGTACTGATCTGAGTCTTAGTGGTTAGCAGTGAACAAAGTAAAGATAAATCCTTGCTTTCATGGGCCACATATTTTAGTAGGTTTGAGAAAATAAAAATATATACCATATTAGGTGGAAATAAGTGCTAAGTGGAGAAATCCAAGCAGAGGGGGGCTTGAAAGTGTGTGTGTGTGTGTGTGTGTGTGTGTGTGTGTGTGTGTGTGTGTCTGCTGTCTGTCTATCTGTCTGTCTGCAGGAGTTAGCAATTTAAGTAGCCTTGCTATAGAAGTCCTCATTGAGATGGTGACTTTTAGTGACCAAGTTAAAGGAAGTCATATCATCTCTGGAGAAAGATTTCCGAGCAAAAGGAACTGAAGATCGAAGTAGCCAAAGTAGACAATTTTATTTTGCATACTCCATGACAGTCCCTGAACTATCTAACAATCATTAGCACATCATTCATATTCCTTTTAGTCAAAAAGCCCCAGTGTCTTTCTTTGCTTTGTAGATAAAATTATTTAGACAACCTTCAATGACACAGTGGCTACTCTTCTGGAACTACTCTCTACTTTGTGTTCATTGTCTTCTTCACATTTGTATCAAATAATAATAAATATTTCATTGTATCTGTTCAGGAGTGACTAAGCAAATGAACTGATTGTTGATATTTCTAGTGTGTTTTTTAAAAAGTGTATTCTGACTGAATTAAAAACATTGTTGACTATTCATTTCTCTTTTATATTAATTCTATTCATTTTCTCTAGCTTTTATTCTCCTTTGTTCCACCTTTCTATCTGAAAAGAACCACTCAATTTCAGATTCTTACTAAAAATTTAATTATTCCATTTCTATCTCAGGCAAAGCTGAGGACAAAAGAAAGGAATGTTGAGCATCTCACAAAGTCCATTCCTTCATATAACCTTTGTCCTTCAATATCTGTCTCATTTGATACCTGGCAGCAGAATTAGAATTGTTAAATAACAAATTGATAAATTCTAACAAATCTCTGTTGTCATTATTAAGTCGTTTTTCTCTAAAAGTCAAAATGATAAAAATCAGTGAAGCATTGATAAATCACATTACAGATTTCACTTCCTTTAACTGTATAAATCTCTCGCTAGGTTTTAGATGCCCATTATAAATTATGTCAGTCAATAACACATATTATAAATAGAGTGAATATGTAATTTATCAAATAATCTGAGATTTTTTTTGCATATGACCATGGGTACTATTAAAAATTAAGCATGATAAAAGTATGATACAGAACTATGCAAAGAAACCGGATTTAAGTTTACTTATATATTATATTTAATAAGGGTAATATCACATAGTGGCTAGCAGATCAGGTTCTATAATCACAGAAAACTGGGTTTGTATCCCAGTGGTTGTGAAACAGCTATAAAGCCTTGGGGAAATCATTTAACATCTTTAAAACTTATTTTTTATATATGTAGAGTGTAGCTATCTATGGTATGTTTCTCAGAGAATCATTATAAAGATTCATCAAGGTTATATGTATAAATTATTTAGCTTAGAGGTTATGTATATTATGAACCCAAAACTAGATTAGTAAGGCTTTTTTTTTTTTTACATAGACATAAAACAACTTGAAAGGTAAAAGTTACAACCACTTTAGAAAACAGTTTGTTAATTTCTTATGAGTAAACATTTACTTACTATATGACTCAGCAATTCCAGCCCTAAATAGTTACCCAAGAAAAATAAAATCCACACACAGTCTTGCACTTGAATGTTCACACTAGCTTTATTTATAGCAGCCAAATAGAAAAGAACCCAAATGTCCTTTGGCTGATGAATAGATGAATAATTTGTAGTGTATCCATCCAACTAAATACTATTCAAAAATAAAAGGAAGTAAATGGCTGATACATTAACATGGATAAATTTCAAAAGCATTATGCTAAGTGAAAGAAATCAAACACAAAAGGCTGGATATCATAATTTTTAATGCACAAATATTTTTTAAAAGCCAAACTATTTAATAAAATTATAATAAACTTAGAACTTCTTAATGAGAATTTGAAAGTTAACTTATAGACATATATAGTAAATATGAAGCCGTTGACTATTAAAAGAAGTTAGAAGACTAAGAAATACCAGTGATATTAATCCAAATAAAAAAATCAGGTTTTAAAGTCATCATTTCTCAAATTATAAATAAAAATATTTTCAAGGTAAAGAAAGGAACTTCAGTATAAAAGAATTATTAATGGGAAGATCCCAAACTGAATGCAATTATGAATTATCTTAAAAGAGAATCTATGGTTTTCGATGTATATTATTAATTTTAAAGAGAAATAGAAACATCAAGGATTATGTATCACAATGCTATTTATGAAATTGCTATCAAAAGTCTTGTCATTTTGACACATTTGAAAATAAAGGCAAAAATGTATTAAAAATTGCTGAAAAAATCTGTCATTTAAGCAACATCAAAACAAGTACTGGAAATTAAAAAAAAATAGAAATTTAGAATGCTTTCATATAGCTTCAAAATGAAAATAATTTGGAAGTAAATTACAGGATATTAAAGAAACTATATATTCATTGGTCCTACAATATAAAAGTACTTAGTAATAGCTTAAGTTATTGACCTGGTCTTCCACTTGAAATTTATAATATCTAAAGTTGCTATAATTGTAGAATTGAAAGCTGACCAGCTCAGACAACGTGTCTGTGGAAGAGCCAGAAATGACACGTGTGAGACTCAGAAACTGTGGGATTCTGTAACATGTGCCCTTAACCACTACACTATACCACTCAACTTTCAGGGATGCTAATTGGACTTTTTTTTTTTTTTTTGACAAGTTGGACAAAATTTTAAAATGAGTTTTTAATAAATTTTTGAATTTTCTAAGTACTTATTGTAGTTCAGAGATAAGAATGAAAATGGATGTAATATTTTTGAGCAAATCTTATATTTAAATTTTTCATAATACAACATGGTTTCAATGTGCTTTTATTCACAATGGTTTTCAAATTTTATCCTGATTTCTCCAAACTTTTTCATCAAAAAGGTAAGAGGAAAAACAGAGGCTCAAATAGCTTTTTAACTCTAAATCTATTGTTCTTGTACTGCCTATACATACAACAAATAACATACATTGTAGGTCTGAAATATTAATTCAGAAGATTTCACTGAGAAAGATACAAGAATTCAATAACTGGTATCTTGAACATGAATGGGATATTAGATAAATGACAGATATCTAAAAATCTTTTGTCTCCTTCAGACACTGATGTTGATTTCACCATGCCTTGAGAATTTCGTGTTAATTCCTCCTCGAAGAACTCACTCTTACTCTTTTCTCTCCTGAATCTTTCTTGTCTTTTTCTTATATTTCCCTACTAGATTTTAAGCTCCATGAGGAGAGCCAGTATACTTCAGTTATTGTTTTATCTTAATGCCTAGGACAGGTACTGGCGCATAATAGAGTTTAATTAATTCATGTTGAATGGAAATGAATAAATATAGTTAGTAAATGCAGTACTTAAAAACACAGCCCAGACCATCATGTCCTAGAAATTCATTATCAGACAAGGTGAGAATTCCATAAAATAAAATGTTTAATTCTTGGCAACAATCAGTGTTATTACAAAAATATCTAAGAGGTATGTGACTTGTTCCATAGCTGCAGTTTTTGCATCAAAGTTGGAATTGTATTCAAAGCAAATAATTTTGATAAGTCAGTTTTAAACTCGTTGGTTTGTTATTCACTAATATGGCACATTTGATCAAAAACATTGATTATTGTATTGATTTGGATATTTTGAGGAATAAAACATAAGGAACTGACATGTCCATTGAAATTACTATTACCAGATTGCAATTAAATAATCACTAACGTTTTTGGAGAAGCTATTAGGAAGTATCTTGATATATGAGAAGGCCTTATTTCTACTAGGAGAGATGCATTATATACCACTCTGTGGAAAATATTTTAGCAAAAAATAAATCTATATCACTATACATTAGAGTTGTAGGTCATACTATAGCCTCTATATGAAGTGTAACAAAGTTCTCATTTAATGACACATTTCCATGTTTCTAAAGAAAGTGACAACAGAACAATCAATAAAATTTGATGTTGAAACACAACCAATGGTGAGACCATCAGGGCGAGGACCTCAGAAGAACTAGATTAATAGTTATGAAGAAGGTGAGAAAGTGGTTATTAAATCTTTTCATCCTGACACCTACACAGAGAACTCTCCACCTACCTCATGTGAGAGCAGGTGAGAATAAGCTACTAAAAGCATTTTTTTCAGGAGTTTGGAACTTTAACCCTTATCAAACTATTTAATTAACCCTAAAAATATCAGATTAAAAGTGTTTTGTGTTAGATTCTCTTATTATAGAAACTGTATCAATCGGGTAACACCTTTTCTCCTTATGAGGAGCAGGGTGTCTATCAATCCCTGGATGTCTGCAGTCAAGGCTTTTTAGAATTAAAAGATGAGACACTCAGCATTATCAGATATTATACAGACATTGTGTGACCCTGCGCACTCTCTTTAAGAAATGCTTAACTTGCCTTTGGCCGATACATAGATTTAACATTAACACTGTTACTTGACCAATCTCTGCCATTTGGGGAAGGAAAAAATGACTCTCCCTTAAAGATGTATAAGAAAAAGTCATAAAATGCTCATAGATGACATGGAGAATACAGCAATGACACAGAGAAAACATCTCACTCATTTAACTCAAAATCAACTGACTTTTCCACAATAATTTCTCCAAGTTACTCTCTTTGAAAGTAATCGAGAGGTTTATAATGAGAATAGTGTTGCATTTTTCTCTCCTTATTTAAAAATATTAGTCAAAATGTATATTTGGAAGTAGGCTGGGATATTCATGACCTTGCTCTGTCCGAGGATCATGACATTAACATTTTCAAACTGTCTATGAATCAAAATAAACTGGTAGGAGAGAGCGGTTATTTCATGGATGTTAGTATACATGAAATTCCTTCTTACATTCTTTATCAGGTAAGCAGAATTTCTGCCAGGAACTGTAGGAGGATGAGATATTGGAGGTGAAAAAGAATCAAGAGAATCAAGCACTCGAACCCTGAAGGAACTATTAGACTAATCATATTTAAGCAATCAAAGTCCAATGGTGTTACAGCCTGCCGAGGGCCATAATAATCACAGTCATGCACAGCTGCAGACAGAGACATAGAATGAGAAATGTGTCTTTAGATGATTTGTTCTTGTGCAAACATCGTAGATTGTAGTTACACAAACCTAGATGGCATAGCCTACTACACACTGAGGCTTTATGGTGTAGCCTACTGCTTCTAAGCTACAAGCCTGTACAGAATATTACTGTACAAAACAACACGAGATTAAGTCAAGCAGAAGAGACAATGATGCAATCAAGAGACTCAGTAAACATGAGATAGATGAGACTGCTGCCAGTGTTTTATAGCATTTTTTAATAAGTAGAAAGAATACACTCTAAAATAATAGAAAGTGTAGTATAGTAAATACATAAACCAGTAACATAGTCATTTATTATTATTATCAAGTATTATGAACTGTACATAATTGTTTGTGCTATACGTTTATACATCTGGCAGCACAGTAGGTTTGTTTACACCTGCATCACCACAAACAAGTGAGTCATGCATTGTGCTATGACATTACCAGGGTGATGACATCACTAGGTGACGGGGAATTTTTTAGCTTCATTACAATCTTACAGGACACCATTTCATATATGGCCTATTGTTGACCAAAATGTTATGTGGCACATGATTGCACATGATCTCAGTGTGTGAGAGGAGTTGCTCCCAGCTGAGCTGTGCAGACTCAGACTCTTCATTGTTCTCTAAATGCCCTGAGCACCCACTTATGTAAATTATCACCATTGAGAACTTAAATTTGAAAAGGAGGTAGACAAATTTGGACTCAATAAAATTGTTAAAATTGATCTAAAAATAAAACTAGCACTATTGATTATTTTAAAAAATGATCAATATTTTTTTTTCTCTTTTAGCTCAGAATTGTTTAGTGGTTTGAGAGAAAAATAATAGCAAATTTAAAAACCTGAGTGCCAATGCCTCCTTGGGACCAGAGTGTTACGATAAAGCAATCTGCTTATGGACACTCTCTGACTGCATACATGAAAATACCAAAGGGACTCTCTCTAGCCTTTAAGATGAGTGACTATCTTTCACAAAGTGTAATTATATGTTTACTTCTTGGAATGTAAGCTTTATGAAAACAGGAATCATATTCTTTGTTTGCTGCCATATTTTGAGCCTCTATCACACAGTGACATGTAAAAATATATTGTTGACAGATTGACATTTAGGAGCATCTACAGACCAAACTAGTTCAAAACCAAGGAGCTTTTTTCAATGTAATCTCTTTGTATTAGAGTTCTCCAGAGAAACAAAACCAATAGAATATGTACAAGCTAAGATATAAAATCTATACAATATCATATATATGGTATAGAATATATCATTCATATATATATATATATATGTTCTGTTTCTTCGGAGAACTCTGTTTCTCTGGAGAACTCTATTATAAAGACATTACAAAATATACAATATAAGATATTGTATATTATATTGTATATAATATAATATGTCACCAGTAGAATCTATGTATCTATATCTACCCATCTATCTCTTAAAATGAACTTATTTTAAGAAATTTGCTCACATGATTATGGAAGTTTCACAATCTGTTGTCTGAAAGCTGTAAAGTTGGCAATGTAGTTTTACTTCAAGTTTGAAGGTCTGTGAACAAAGAAAACTGTATGTTCTAGCCCAAGTCTGAAGGCCCAAGAATTAGAAAATTTGTGGTGTAAGTTCCAGTCTGAGTCCAAATGTCTGAGAACCATGAGTGTCAATGGCATAACTCCCAGTCCAAGGGCAGAAGATGGATATCTCAGCTCAGTCAGAGAGAGAGAGAGAGAGAGAGAGAGAGAGAGAGAGAG
Organism: Pteropus alecto; assembly: GCF_000325575.1. NCBI lineage: Eukaryota > Metazoa > Chordata > Mammalia > Chiroptera > Pteropodidae > Pteropus > Pteropus alecto. The sequence goes on along the minus strand of NW_006433378.1, from coordinate 15,967,431 downwards.
AGAGAGAGAGAGAGAAAGAGAGAGAATTCTTTCTTCTTCCATCTTTGTGTTCTATGAAGGCCCTCAATGGACTCGATGACACCCTCTGACACTGGGGAAAGCAGCTTTCTTTACTCAGTCTACCAATTCAAATGCTAATTTCTTCCAGAAACATCTTCACAGACACTTCTAGAAATAATGTTTAGCTAAATATCTGAGCAACCTGTAACAAGGTCAAGTTGACACCAGAAATTAACCATCACACTCTTCTTTTTATCAAAGAAATATTAATAACTGGGGGTGGGGGAGAGAAGAAAAGTGAAGCAATTAAAAAGAAAAAGTAAACAGTCAAAAAAAATGATACATGAGAAGTGAAGTAGTCACATGCAACATGATATATAACTAAAAAATATTACAAAGGAATAGAAGTTGAGAATCTAAAAAGAAATAGAGGAGCATTGAAAATTCAACACATACATGTTATAAGATGTGCATAAGAATGGATTTAAGAAGTAATGTAAGGCTTTGGCATAAAAAATCTAACACTCTTTGCTAACATCAGTTCATACGATGATTTATACCAGAATTAAGTCTCTTGTCTAATAATCTATCTTTTCCAGTACAAATAATTTTAACAACCATCATAACTTTGACCCTAAAGAGTAAGTAATAAAATATTATTTTACTTTGTAGAAATGAACAAGAAAGCTAACTAAAATATTATGAAAGAAAACGAAACTATAAGAATTGTGTGATTAACTGTGAAAAAGACCCTCTTTAGATGTATCCATAGCCCTTGCCAAAGTGACTTTGTAGCTACTTCTCAGAAGATGTGTAGTCAACTTTCCCCCTTCGGAATACAGGCTGATATTTTGACTTCTTTTGGCCAATGATATATGGCAAAAATACTTTTCTTAGCCTAGGCTTTGAGTTAATGTACACATTTGTTGCACTGAAATCATGGCAAGGGCTGTAGGCTAGCTCTTGGATGATAAGAGACAAATGTGGCCCAGTTGACTGTACTATTGGGCTGACTCCTCAGAAGAGTCAGTTTTCTGACCAGCTCCAGACAGCAAATGTAAATATGAATGAACCCAAAACAAGATCAGATCAGAACTGTCCAGCTCAAATAGCAAACACAAAGAACTGTAAGCTATTTAAGTGGTTTCTGTTTTAAGCTATTAAGTTTTAGGATGGCTTGTTACAAATATACCAGGACTTGCTGACTATAGAACTATCTACCTAAAAACACAAAATCTGAGTTTCTAATGACTTATTAGAATATATAAGAGAATTCATAAAGTTGTTGGGTATATGTTCAATATAAAATTTTTTATAAATTAATAGTAAACAGAAAACATTTTTTTAAAAAAATACACTATTTACTATAGAATGAAAATATAAAGTAACCTAGTATAAATAAAATCTTTCCTGGAAAAGTAATTCTACATTCATGGACTTTTGAAAAAACCAATGTGATAATGATGTCAATGGTCCCCAAATTAAATTATAAATTTAATGTCATCCAATTATAATCTCATCAGAATTTTTTGTGGTACTTGGCAAGCTGATTCTAAAATTCATGTGTAAGTGAAGAAGCCCAATAATAATTAAATCAAAGTTGAAGAAGAAAATGTTGAGGCTATCTAAATAGCATTATAAAGTTCATTATAAAGTTAAGAATGTGGGAGTGGTTTTTGCTAGAGTAGACAAATAGAATAGAGAGTCTAGAAGAAGTCATTGTATGTACAACATAGGACGTTATAAAATAATGGGGAAAAAAGGAAACATTCAGTGAATACTACTATAACAATAAATTACCTGTACTAGGAAAAAAATGGTTTCTAAATTCAGACCATATGTGAAAATCACTTTCAGGTAAATAAAAGACTTGTATATGAAAGACAAAATTTAAAAACTTTTAGAGGAATTTTAGAGAAAAATATCTTTATGATCTTAGACTAGAAGAGAGTTTCTTACATGAGATTTTACAAAGTTCAAATAAAAAGCTATATTTTAGGTGAAAGTATATAATAAATATAAGCATCCATAATATGTAAGACCTACAAAGCAATAGGGAAAATATATCCAACACATAAATATGAGCAAAAGGTATGAATTAACAAATTACAAAAAAAGAAATCTACATGACCAACAAATAAAAGAAAAATGGCACCCATTTAACTATTAATGAGGAAGATGTAACAACAAAAGAACAGTTTGCTGGACAAGCCTTAGGAGTATGTCCAGCATGCTCCTATTAGTACTATAAATTCTACGTCAATTTTGGACATGTAAACAATACCAGACATTAAGTCTCAGTGTAGCCAGATGTTGTAAAAATGGATATATGCATCGGAATAATGATTAAGCAGTTTAGAAATGTATTTCTCTTGGAGGTGGAGGGAAATGTGCAGAGCAGGTAGAGTATATAGAAAGCTCTGATTGTATTTGTAATGTTTATTTATTAAACTTGAAGGTGAGTTCAGTATGTTATTCAATATGTTATTCAATATGTTATGTGTTCAATATGTTATTTTCCATCCCTGTTTATTTGTTTAAAATGGGTTATAAAAGAGTTAGAGGCCTTCCAATATTACATCAATTATTAATGAAGTTTTAAAACATTTCGTAAGGAAGAGCAAGACTAATATCTTGAGATAAGAAGATTGCTAGCTGAACAGGAATGTACAGCAATAGCAGCACCGTATGATTAGAATAAGCTCAAAAGCCTTATGTTTTCATTCAAAGTAGCTTTCAGTAATATACCTTTTGCATTTTATTTTGTGGAGCTTTAACACGCCTACCACAAGTAGAGAGTAATTTAGAGCTACCACCGTGACAACATAACCCTCCCGCTTTGACAAGATCACCATCTGCCACCTCATGAAATTAGAAACCGCTTTAATAAGAAGCTAGATCATTAACATAACTCTTTACAATTCTAGTACTCCTAAATAAGCACGAGAAACTTTTAGTGATCTGACAGAGTATTCTAATTAAAATATGAATAATTTATAAACATGGCAAGACATGGGAGAGTTGAAACGGAGTGTAAGAACAATGTTTTTCAAACTCAGAAGAGAAACGTTTTTGACAGGAGTATATAGGAGTGGGGTATACAGGGATGGGAAGTATATAAGGGAAGTATCTCAATACAAATCTAAAGAATATTTTATCTTTTTCAGAATACTGGAAATCACAACCTTTTTAATTACAGGGTGAGAAAAAGAGCATAAGAAATGAGATCTTCTGTTATTTTAGGGATGAATACAAAGAAGAGTATGATAAAAATTTCCCCAATCCTTTTTTACTCTGCTGGGTTTCCACTTCCTACAATACAGATCTCCATAATTAGTTCTATTTATTTTATTTTATTTATTTTTATATTTTAGGCGAGGCAACTCTTGGTTGACAGATTGCAAGGACCTTGTCAGCTTACAATCCCTTATTTTTTATTTTTTATGCCTGGTCTTCCTAGGTGGTCTCCCATCCAAATACTAACCAGGCCTAATCCTGCTTAGCTCCTGAGATCAGATGGGATCGGGCTTGTTCAGGGTAGCAAGGCCGTAGATTCAGTTCTTTTTTTTTTTTTTTCTTTTAAATTATAGATGACTATAATTTAAATGTCACACTAAAACATAGAAGCCAGAATTTACTTATCATTATTTCTTGTTCACTACCAGTTTGTACTATTTTCAATGATACTTTAACTTCACTTTTTCACCCTTCATCTGCACACACAATACACAGGTTTTCACTTAAAACTGAAAAGAAAATGGAAGAACACAAGAAATTGACACATTCAAGCTTTGAAATTAGTTACTTTTATATATACATAAGTCTTTTATTATAAATCCTGATTAAATTATTTTACATCAAAATGTTCAATTCTATTTTATTAGTGTTAATTAGCTACAGCTTATACTAACGTGATACAATGCTCCATTTTTTATAATATTAATGTCATTTCTTACAGAATGAAATTTTGTCAGAATTAATTAATATCTAGTATATCTTGATAGAGAAAATCCACTAAGGAATCAGCTAGGTAGTATATTTTTCTACCCTTTATAGAACTGGCTGAAGCCATTTATGAATATTTTACACTAATAGCAATGAGGGTTGGAGATTAGTATTTCTCCTTGGGATTGATTATAATTCCTAGTGAAATTAAAATTAAAGATATTGTATCATGATTATTTTCACATTAAGTTAATAAATTAAACTTCAAATTTCTTAAGAAAGAAAAAAAAAAAAAAGAAAAAGCATTCTATTGCCTTAATCTTAACTGAGAAATCTAACTGAAGGAAACACTTTTAACATTGTAGATCCAAGGGTTCAAATAATATCATCCTTATGGCTGTGCTTGCCTTTTCAATTTCTCTCCCCCACTACGGAAATCCTAGATAAGGAATCTGACTAGCTTTGGATAATGACTTATTGTCAGACCAATCACTATTCAAGCACAGAGGGTACCATGATTGGCAGACATGGTAGGATGGCTTGTTGAAAAGCCTTACCAGAATCACACTAAAGTAATATGGGGATTCTCTCATTTCAAAAAGGAAAGAGATTAAGCAAACAAAAATACTTGGCAATAAATCTTTTAATATGTATTAAATGTGTCTTTTTATTTTTATACCTTGACATCTTGAGGTCTTTCTGACACTGAAAGGGACTGTTCTCCCAGGGTTAGTTAATTCCTAAAGATAAAAAAACAAATCACCAGGGAGCATGCCTTTCAGATGCAAACTGACCACTTCAGAGGCCACCCATCCACCTGAGCTCTTACACTCCAGGACAGTATTTGCTTGTGCTAATCACCATAAGGCCAGGTACCAGACAACTCAGGACTGTCTCTAAAACCCAGAGTCCACTGAAATTATTCAAACCAGCTAATTAATTCTCAGCCTACCTAACTTACCTCCCACTTCCTTCTTTTGGAAACCACAATAAAGTCTGTTATCCACATTGTTTGCTTGCTCCTTCTGCCTCCTAACTGGCCCTGGTGCTTCTTTATATGGTCATGTATGGCATATCTCCTGTTTCTAGGAATATTTGAGTATAAATTCCTTTCTTGACAGTCATTTTCATGTCTGCATGTCTTATCATATCTGATTAATACAAATCTTGGGTACATTTAAAAATAGAATCTAATATGCTTATACTTTTAAAGTCAAATTAATTAATCAGTTCATCCAGTTATTCTGTAAAACGATCAATACACGAACTTCATTTAAAATAAATCAGGAATATTCATTAAAATGAATAGAGTATTATGTTAAGTGAAGTAAGTTGGACAGAGAAAGACAAATATGATATGATTTCACTTATATGTGGAATATAAATAAAACAAAACAAATAAAACTGAAACACATTTATAGACACAGAGAATAAATTTATGGTTGTCATGGGGAAAGGGGGATGGAGGTATAGGAAAAAAAGGAAAGGAGATCAAAAAGTACAAATTTCCATTTATAAAATAAGTTTTGGGGGTATAATGTACAGTATAGACATTAGAGTCAATATCGTCATAATAACTATACAGTGACATATAGTTACTAGACTTATTGTAGTGATCACTTTGTAAGATATATAAATGTTGAATCCCTATGTTGTACATATGAAACTAATATAAGACTATATGTAAACTATAATTAAGAATAAATTAATAAAAAAAATAAATTGGATGGGCCTGTAGGGGGAGCACTCATACTCCCTACATCTACCTCAAATGCAAATATTATTTCTGTAACTTAGGTACTGAAAACCATCTCTTGATTCAGTTTCTTAAACAGCACTTTTTTCCAACATTTCTTTATTATTCAAGGTTCTCTAAAGAAACAGAATCAATAGGATATAGACATAGATATTGATGATATAGATAGATGATATAGAAATAGAAATATATAGAAAGAGATTTATTATGAGAGATTGGCTCACAAGATTATGGAGATTGATAAGTCTCACAATCTGTTATTTGCAAACTGGAGGCCCAGGAAAACTCATTGCAGTTTCAGTCCAAACCCAAAGGCCTGAGAACAAGAGGAGTCAATGGTATAAGTCCTGGTGAGTCTTATGGTGTAAGTCTGAGTCTGAAAGCCCAAGAACCAAGAGCACCAATATTTGAAGACAGGAGAGGATAAATGTTCCAGTTTAAGCAGAGACCAAATTCACTCTTCCTTCTACTTTTTTTTTTCCTATTCAGGCCTTCAGTGGATTGATTGATGCCCATCCACATCGCTGAGGGCTACCTTCTTTACTTATCTATCAATTCAAATGCTAATCTCTTCCAGAAATACCCTAACAGACACACCCAGAAATAATGTTTTACTAGCTATCTGGACCTCCCTTAGCCCAGTCAAGCTGACATATTAAGGTAACTACCACAATTCCTAAGTATCTACTCTTAATTCATTATTTAGTTTACAAGTTATTTCAAGCTTTTGAAATGCTATTATACAAATGAGAGGAGAGGGAGGGAGGGAGGGAGGGAGGGAGAGAGAGAGAGAGAGAGAGAGAGAGAGGGGGGCAGAGAAAGAGAGAGAGAGAGACTCTCAAAAGAAATGGATTTATCAAATATTTAATTTATTTTGTTGTTTTCAGTTTTGCATTTTGGTATTTAGTTTCAACTCATAAATAAAAAGTTGTGGATCACTTGAATTTTTCCATTAAATAGATTTCAAGGTTTGAATCAGATTCTTTATTATTATTTTTTTAATGTTTAATTGTAGTCTACCATTCTATTATTTTTTTAATAATTTGTGATAAAGTTTTATAACACACAGTCAACATAATCTGACCAAGAAAAATAATATCTTCATATTACTATCAAAATCATCTCATGGAAAAGAAGCAAATGCAGAATGAAAAAGTTACGGCAAAAGGAAAAAAAGCTACTTTTTAAAAAAGTTACAGGGAGATTAATTTTGAAAATGTTTTATTAGAAATGAATTTTGAAACTGATTTGAATGATCAAGGAAAAGATTTAACAAAGAGTTTGGGAAAGTGCATTAGTTTGGAGCTAGATAGAAAATTATGTGCTCTCCCTGCCTTCCAACTTTAACTCAAATCCATTTTCTCATAATAAAGAAGGAATGGGAGAACTTCAATGAGTGAAATTACAGCTCTGTAGATGTAAATTTGAGGTTGTTTCAGTTTATAGTTGAAATAATCATAATCATAAAGACAAGAAATTTATTAATAGTGAAGAAGATTTTGGGACACGTCACAACTGATTAGATGACATCGTGGAAGGTCACATTTAGAGAGAGAACAAAACCCAGAAGATTTGCGGAAATTCTGCAGTGAGATGAAGACCTGGAACAAAGAGTGCACATGAAGCCGATGATCTGGCCACTGTGAAGATGAAGTCCCTTTATGATATTCCAAAAAGCAGAGACCTTGGAAGGATGATGGAAATTAGAATCACATTAAACCATTTTCCCTTGAAACAAGGTGTTATAATAAGTCAAATATGAGATTAAAATATTTGTGGAGTCATGCATAAAGTATAACAGATAGAATTAGCCTTTGCTTCTTAAAGCCATCTAACGATCATTGTAAAATTTTTGAAGACATTGATTTGGCAACTTCTAAATGCATGTCTATATATAGAGAACATAGCAGTAGAAATAAAACTCCAATGAGCCATTGGAAGCAAAAAGTTAAAGGGAGGATTCTCATCATCAAATTAAGTAAGTCAGCCCTTTGGATTGAAATTGGTTTTTTGGAAGTGGACCTTAAAACTCATTTGCACACACTAAAACAAGGTAAAGATACCAGGGATAGGCATTTCAGAAGGAACTTGGCACATTGTAGCAGGGCATATGTGTGCACTTGGACTATTGCCAGGACAGTATTCAGTGAGCCAACATGCACTAAAAGGAATAGAAGTAGCCTTGGCAGTAGCACGCTGGAAAATAGCAGAGGCGATGCCAAGTCTGGAAGCAGGGACAAAGGCTGCAACAATAATTAAGCAGGAGCACAGCTTGGCAATCCATCCCCAACAAAGGGAGTTTGGAGGGAAATCACTCTTTTAGGAGTCCTAATTGAAGGATTGTTGTCTTTGCCCACCCACTCCATTCATCTGATCTCACAACCATGACTTTCACAGCTACTTTGTAAGCGCTATTGGACACAACCCATTGTCTTTCCCCATGCTGGAATAAAGTACCCATAGAGAGACCTTTTGGCAATTAGAGACTCTGTTGATCTATAGCGCATGTGGTGAAATAAACCTAATAGTTTAAGAAGATGTGTCCTAAAATTAGTTTGCCGCTGCAGGCTTTGCAATTCTTCCATTTTTATATGGCCCTTATTTGGCCAGTTCCTGTTGCAAAAACCCAGTGTCCATTTAGGATAATGTGTACCCTCTGCTTCATCCTGAATCAGGCATGACTTCTTTCTGAACATGACTGCCCAGCATATCCAGTGAAGACAGAAATGACTGGAATTTTCCTGTTGCTTCTTGGCTTCTTTGGGATTCCAGCAAGCCCGGCGGCCCCCAGTTGTGATCTAACACTGGCATTTCTCTCGTCACTGTGGAATCCGCCCCTCACCACACATTCGGGTACTTATTGATCAAGGCAACAAAACAAGTGACAGACTGTAGACTTTTTCCATTTCTAGATCTAATTTGTTACGCTAAGTCTCCACATCAGGAAGCTGCACTTTACCTCCAAGCTAGCACTTAGCACACAATCTCCCAGGGGCTTAGGGCAGGTCAGTAATACTGGTTGCGAGACAATGATAAGGCTTTATTCACCTGTATCTTCTGCACTTAGGAGCAAGCGCAGAAAAGAGGGCAGGACAATGTATGCCTTCAGAAGGTACAGACTTGAGCTGTCACAAGCAAATTACATCCTGCTCCAGCTTTTTCTTGATGTGTAGTTGGTAAGATAGAAGCTTCCAAACACCTAAATAATTTGCATAGAATACGATGCTGCAGACTTCAGTTTCGTTACCCTTTCCACTAATAACTGGTGTGTAACTATACTGAATCACTTTAATTCTTTGTCCTTTAGTTTTTCCACTTAATGAGTGGACAGAAAAAGCAGAACAAGACTAATATATAAAGGAAACATATTTCTTTACTATAAAAAAATCTGGGCACTAAATTTTCAATGATGGAGGAATGGTTATATAAATGATAATTTTAGAATAATTTATTGATTTATTCAATAAATGAACATTTGCTCACTCAATAAATATTATCTGAGCTCCTACCATATGCCATGCATTATTTTGGGTTCTTGAGATACTACAGTGAATAACAAAGTAAACATCTTGCTTTTATGAATTTTATATTTTGATGTGAGTGGGGGGAAGGAAAAAACTTTGCCAAACAAATATGTTTGGGGGGGAGGTGATATGAGCTAATAGAAAAATAATTCAGGGCAAAAGGATAGAGTATATAAAGAGATATGCAGAAAACAATGCAGAGTTTGGACCACAGTAGAAATGTTCCAAAAAAGTTTATATAGACAAAGCTCTGCTGCTGATTATATTATTTTTCTAGTCTCTTCCTGTGATGGTTAATTTTACATATCAACCTGATTGGACCATAGAGTCTCTAGATAGCTGATAAACATTATTTTTGTGTGAGTCTGTAATGGTGTCTCTGAAATAAATTTACATTTGCATAGGTAGTTCAATAATGATCCCCCTTGCCACCGCAGGTGGGCGTCATCCAATCCGCTGATGTCCTGAATAGAAGAGAAAGGCAGAGGAAGGGTGAACTTGCTTGCTGTTTGAGCTGAGACATTCATTCCTCTTCTGCTGCCTTCAAACACAGGTGCTCCTGGTTCTTAGGACTTTGAACTTGGGTAAAATTTTTTGCGCTATCAGCTTTCCTGGCTCTCTAGCTTGCAGGTGGCAGATCATGGGTCTTCTCAGCTTTCACAATCATGTGAGTAAATACATTACAATAGATCTCTTTCTATGACTCGATCTTGATCTCTAGTCTCTATATCTATCTATCCTGTTGGTTCTGTGTCTCTAGAGAATTCTGCCTAATATGCTCCCAAATTCTATCCACTCATGTAATCAAAATATGCTACACTTAAGTAATAAAGATCTAGAATCACTAAGAAAGGAGACAATAGGAAAAGAATCTTATGTTTGCCGATTTAGTTCTCTTGCTCCTTTATAAATAAAATTGTAATATATTTAAAATGATGATTCAATATACGAACAAGTTGTGAAAGCATTCTCACCATCGTGTTTACACATCCATCACCTCACATATTTACTATATATATTTTTTAATTCTCAATATTAATACTCTCAATTAAGTACTGAGCAGCAATCTTTCTGGAGTCTTCATCTATGACTATGATAATCCTTTAAAACCACATGTTTCTTAATACTAACTTATCAATATTCACTTAAATCCCAATTTTTTTCTCTATAATTTTATTTCCATGAACTATTTCTTAAAAAAAAAAAATCCTAACATAGTACATTAAGGAAATACACAACTATATCAATCTTGGGAGATGCAAAGTAAAATAATTTTAGCAAATAGCACATGAATATGTAATAAGAAAAGTAAGTGGTAGATAGACTTGATGGATCACATAGGTCCAAGTGAGAATTGCTTTTGAAATAAGTTGCTTTTATTAAGTCTGCTAATGTGCAATAGGCATTAAACAAAGCTCCATGCTTTAATTTCTCACTTACAAAGAAGGGTATATTGGTAATGCACAGAACTTCTATGTCTTATTTTTATTGTGCATATGAGAAGTAAATAGATAACACATTTGACTCAATGATTTAATAACATTCATGGATATATCACCAACATAAATAAACTTGGCCATTTATTTTGAAATAGCAACAAAAATCAATGAACAAATAAAGATATACTCACTTGAGATTTTATTTTCACAAATGGGAATGAGGTTAGCCCCTGGCATTCACATGGATACTTAACTGGGACTTTTACTTTCTTGTTATAACTTACGCATTTTGGAAATGCTATGGGAATTTTAGATTGGTGGAATTTTTCAAAGAAAAGATAAGTTAATTTTTAGAGTAAAAATACCTATAGCTCCCCATCCTCCCTTTTCCTAATACTTCATTAAACAATGTCTTTTTTATGACAGAAAGTAAGGGACTTGGGAGTTCTGGCACCAGCTGTACTGAAATAACCCACAGGGGAAAAAAAATTCAAAAGCAAGCTACAGAGCTGATGCTGCTTTGCAGGAAGCTGCTGCCTGTGGTAGCACAAGATGCTCATCATGTTGCTCCTGCTGGCAGTTCACCTGCCACATTGAAAAAGCCTACTGTATTACCTCTTGACTCTAAATGCAGAAGTCCTGACAATCTCTAAGTTATCAGTCGAGTCTAATGATCAGAAGGCAGAGGTGATCTGTATTATCTCTATCACGCTCTGTGTAATTTAGTGATTAACAAATTGATCTTTGGTTAACACAATAAGAAGAAAGATTGGTTTCTAATTAGTATGTAATAACTTTAGAGATGAAAATATGTGAAAACTCAAGAAAATATTTCCTTGCATTGTAAGTCACTCATCAATATCTGTGCTACTGGAGAGATTGATGAGTTACAGAAACTAATCTTTAATATACTAAACCAATTTAGCCAACACATGTTACCAAAGACTTTAATAAAATGGTAATATAGACTTTTTAATTTAGGAAGTCTATGTTACCATAAACTTTTATAAAAAAGCTCATTAAAATGATATGCACTGATTTCAGATTAAAAGGATTATGCTTCGGAAAATGAGCAAATCTGTATGATAGAGTTTTAGACAATTTCCACTGACTGTTATTCTAGCGAGGTGGCTCACTGCCAGTTATTGTCCCAATTGTCCTTAGATACTTACCTGGTGGAGAGTAATCTAGTGAGAACGCAGAGATTCACCTTATCTTTATGATTATACAATGACTCTTAGGTAAATAATGTTTAAGCATATTATCGAATGTAAAATGTAGTGAATGATGTTTACTACATATTTGACTCAAACTTACTGTAGAGTGCAAAATCAATATACCTTTGCTTAACAACTCAAAGGTTAACATTGCCTTTCAGATCAAATCTGAATCGTAGTTGTAGTACATGTGATCTTTTATGGTAGTATAACTTTATTTCACCGCTCCCTGATTTTGAAAGCATGTTTTCTCTTATACGGTGGTCCACTTTACTGTCACCCAATACACATATATATTTTCTTATCTCTAGATTTTCATGTGGTTTTCTTTTTGTTATTCTGGTGATGTTACTTTTGCTGCTCCTTAAGCCAACAGCTCCTCCAAGTTTTGAAAATCGAGAGATTTTCTCAGATAGTTTTAATGATTATTATCTTTTTCATCTTAATGACTATCCAGAGTACATATTTTCCAAATAAGCATTGTAAAATGTCCTGCTTAGCTTTTGTTTTCAAATTCACTTATATTCTCACCTCTTGCTTTAATTGTAAATCTATGTTTGTTGCAAGATTATTGATGCAATGCTCAAAGATTACATTTCTATTAACTCAATAATTAGCAGAGGTAAGAATTTACCATTTTCTTATTCTATACTCCTGGTAGCATAATACTCAGCTAGGCATACATTATACTCTTAATAAATGAATGTTGAATTAAACTGAACTTAGAAAAAAACCCAGTTTTTGATTATTTGTTTTAATATTTTTATTTAATGATGTTACTTTATAAACTTGTTCTGTGGAAAAATTTTAATGACTTGAGAATTCTTAAGTGTTTCATTTTTCGTTGGTGAGGAGACTGTAAAGCTCATTTTATTCTCAATTAAAATATATAAATGTATTGGTGTTAAGAATCGATTTAATTATAAGATCAGTAGCTACCATATTTGTCATGAATTATTTGTTGGAACTTATAATTTCCAAGTACTCTATAATATAAATGTCTTAACATAATAACAAGTAGTATTATTAACAGAGATCAAGAAACATGTTTATAGTTATATATAGTTATTCCACTAAGCTTAAATTATTTTTCTATATCATTTGTATAGATTTTTCTTTAAATGAGTTGCCTTCAATATTCTTAGAAAACTTTGACATTTTACTCTATATAGTATTTAAGTAATATCTAGTTGAAAGACATAAAATAGTATAAAAACCATGTTAAAATATAGAGCTTAAACCTTTCTATTTTATATTAACACTTTCTGTTTCATAAGTGCCTTGTTGGCTATTAACTTGCCTTTCCTAGAGCAGTAACTCACCCAAGAGGAAAATTCATTTTGTCCAGGAGTAAATGATAATATTAAAAAGGAACCTTTAACATTCATATCAGCGAACCCTGGCAATGTATGCCACACAGTTCATAAATACTAACCCTAACACATACCAAATCTCAGTAAGAATATATTCCTCTTTATGAACTGGAATATTACAGCTCTAATCTAAGAATTAGATTAGACACTTTATGTTGTGGGGAACGGGATGGATGCCTTTCCCGCTGCTGCAAACTGCCTCCCGCTGGTCATTCTAATCTGAGGTCTTTTCATTTTCATATATAGCATTTTGTTTTTATGAATTGATAACTACAATTGAAAATTTTGTTCTAATAAGAAAGTGATAATTGTCATTGTATTTTCCTAAAGAGAGAAAGAAGAAAATACAATGGGAGATACTGGTATAATCCAGTAACATCAAAAGGAAAGAAAATAACACTAATATGTTATAACATGATATGGCTAATTTTACCAATATGTTGAAAGTGCAGTGTTTAAAGATAAAAAATATGTTTTGTTTAGAACTCAATCTTTAAAGCAAACTTTTCCCTTCAAATAGACATTTAAATTTACTTCTGTGTTAGAAGTACACATACAGATGATGATTAATGTGTTGTTTATGTCATTAAAATATTCATAGGTGGGATGGAAGTTGCTTCAAAATGAAAATAATGAATATATTTTTCTATTACTATCAAATATAAAGCATTCCCTAATATGGAATGAAACTTGAGAATTAAAGGGATGCATTGAATGAGAGGTCTAGTGTGCCATTTAAATCCTCAAGTACTAATATGATCTTGTTGTCTGTTATGGAGAAAATAATTTCATTGAACCTAGTTTGCTTTAGAGTTTAGTGTGTACAATAATTATACTTTTTAAATTTTTTTATTTTTATTTTTTAGAGAGAAAAGGGTGTTAAAAAGTCTGGTATTAAGAGTTAATTTATACTGATTTAAAGGTAGGTTACCTCAGTATTAATGGGAGAAACTATTATCTTAATGCAGTAAATAATATAGTCCTGAATTTTTCAAAATTAGATCACATTCTAATTTACTGAATTGTGAGAGAATGTGTACTGATCCTTATAGCTGAAGCAAACATCTACTATGTCACAGCTTATGATATTTACACTATAAGGAGGAAAACAATACATCCCATTAAAACTGTCATCTTTGTAAAAGCAATATTTTCAAAGAAATTTGCCTAATTTTTGTGGGCATCATAAAAAAGTTTAAAATCGATACTGGCAAATACTATAAAGAAAGCTACATGATGTTATGAGTGTAATAAATAGGGAAACTGACTTGACCTGGGAAGTGTGGAAGGTTTTCTTTAGAAGAGAAGGCAGTAATGGGCTAAGATGATGAACTAGTGTATGTAAGTGGTCATTAAAGCCACAGTATGGATAAAATCATGTAATAAAAGCTAGAGATAGAGATAGAGAGTTGTGAAATTCCAATTTTAATGGTCCAGTTAAGACTGAAAAATTAAAAAGGTAACAGAAAAAGTGGCCAGTACGCTTAGAATCCTAGAAGAGCGTTTTCATGGAAGACAAGGTAGAAAAGCGTTTCTTAAAAAGTTATGAATTCTACTGAGAGATAAAGGAAAATAAAGACCAAAAAATCTCATTGACTTCAGCTTTTATCTTAAGGAATTGGAAAAGAAGAGCAAATTAAATACAAAATAAGGAGAAAAAGAAAAATAATATAAGGACTAGCATAAAAATTAATGTAATAGAAAACAGAGAAACAATGGAAATTCAATGAAAACAAAAACTAGTTCTTTGAAAATATCAATAAAATTGATAAACATCCAGTTATACTGATCACAGCAAAAATAGAGGGAACACAAATTGTCAATATCAGGAATTAGAGCATGACATCACTACTAATTTTAAAAGTCTTTAAGGGATAATAAGGGGATATTATGAACAACTATATGCTAATAATTTTGATAATCTAAATAAAACTAGCAAATCCTGGAAATACGTACTACCAAAGCTTGCTCAAAAACAGAACAATAACAACAAAAACCCCAGAATATTTCCTGAGTGGCTTTATATATACTCAAGAAATAGAATTTGTAATAAAAATATTGTCTGATAAAACTCGAGGCTCAGATGTCTTCACGGTGTATTAACTTGTCTATCTTTCCCCAAATTTATTTAAAAAAAAAATATATATATATATACTTCAGCAATAATGGGACTTGTGAAACATGAGGTAGAAGATTTCTTACTTTAGAATAATAGTAACTACTATATCCATTGCTGTTAGAGAGATTTAAAGAATTAGACTTTTCATTTACTAGAGTCTAACTACAAAATGAATCTATAACACTGTGTGTGTGACTAAATGAATATCAAAGCAATTGATTCTGGCTCTTTTAAGCCAGTTAGATATTGTGAGTCAGAAGTCCCACCAACAGCATCATACATATACATATGAAATATATATATATTCTTTTTTTTTTTTTAATTGGAAGTCTGTGTTGATATATTTTCCAGTGCTCTCTAAAAATTTGGCATATACTTTGGGACTTATTTCCTTATTAAATTTATTCTGAAAATTTGAGATAGCCAAAAGAATATTAGCTCTTGTTATATTTACTCTTTATCAATGCCAGATATCCTCATAAATATTGGGTTTTCCAAAAAATTTCCACAATTTTTATTCTAACAATTCTTCATTCTGAATATTACTGATTTCCTATTTTAATTAATTTACAAATGAATTATATTTCCATTCCTAATATTTAAACTATACCATAATAATTTTTAAATTACTAGTATTTCTAGTCTGAATTAACTCTCTCAGACCTTACTATGCATGTTAGGGGACCTAAAGTGATTTAAGAACACAGGAACACACATGGATATGGAGGAATCATCTGTCAGCAATAACAGCACTGGGATCCTTTGTCTACCCACTTATAAAAGGCTTTCAGTGGGAAATCTTATATTTAGTGGAGGATTACTTTAAGTTTTCCCTCTGCATATTTTGGGTTCAGGCTGTCTTCAATTCCCCTATTTAAAATGTGATTAAAACTCCTTTTTTTTTTTTTTTTAGTAATGAACTGATAAATATACTATAAAAATTCAGCATATTTAGGAAAATTTAAAATATCCAGTCAATTATAAGCTGCATAGAACTTTTTTCAACATGTGTGTAAATTCATAAATATAAATTCATAAAAAAAAAAAAAAAAGAAAGTCCAACTTATCCTTAAGACATTTGAGATAATGAATTTCCTTTTTTCTAGTTTGGTTTCAGTAATACCTACCATATTTCTGTCTATATCTCAAAATCTAGACCTACTCCAGTCTGTGGTATACTCTGAGAATTAGAATAACCATTTAGTGTAGGATTTGAAAAAATTTGAAACAATATAAGATGAACTTAGAGTGAAGAAAATCTCTTCACAGGTCACATACTACTATCTAGTGTCTGTAATGATATATGAAAAAGGAGAAAAAGGGTTACATTATTTCATGCTTATTGTGACAGATATATAAAGGTTTTTCCAGTGGTCATGATAATCTCCTGGAATAAATTTAGCATTTGGGACTCATATTGTTACATTTGTTAGTCAAAGATGGATCTCCAAGTAATTCTATCTGTTCTAGGGAGGTTTTCATGAATGAGAATTTTATGATATTCAAATTAGTATGTTAATTTACCAAGACTTAGATTCTTGGCTTTATATAAAAGTGAACACACAGTTTTATCTGCAGTAACATAATGTTAACAATAAAATATTTATGCTTACATTTTGAAAATTTTATTGTCTTTTATAAGAAAATTGTACCAAGTATTATAAAAATTGATTTTTTAGTATTTTTCTAATTTTCTCCTTTAAAATGTTTTTTTAATTTCAAAACTGCAGTATAGCCCTAACATATTCTCATATATTATTACCTGTTTCTTTGACTTTTTTATTCTTGACTTAACTATAAGAAAATAAGATCCGAGTTAAGATTAAAAAGTATGTGTCATGTGAAATGTTACAAATTTAAAAATTAAAAAAAAAACAGTGTAAAAATTTACATAAACAAATACCAATGTATTTGTGTTTCTGACATCTTTGAAGATCATTTTGAGAGGTCATGGAATAAGATAACTTTAATGATGGCAACTTGAATAGAATGAAGAAAATATTTACTTAGTTTTTTTTTTTCTAGAAAATGGAACAACCAAATTAAGCTCTCCTAAATCAGAATTTATAAGATAAATGATAAACTTAGCCCCATTTTTCTCATGTCATTTAAACAAAGGAATCAATTAAGTGGAATATTAAAAACTGATGAATCAAAGAGAGAAATAAAATAGTAATTAGATTATAATGAGTTCATGAAGTAAGATGGCAATGGAGAAGTCATCAAATGACAGTAACAGAACCAGTCCATTAATGAGAAGTGACATTGAAGAATAGAAATACCAAATACAACAGCAACTATGATCGAGTGCATAGTGGATAGGTTGATACAGATGAAAACATCTTCAGAATTTAAGCAATTTTCCCAGTGCTGATTTAGTAGAGGAGAAAAAAAATGTATGCTTAAAATTAAGCTACTTTAGAGATGACCTCCAAATAAATCATCTCATATTTAGAAAGTAATCATTTGAGGTTCCTCTTCTAAGGTTAGTTATCTTTTGTTTAAAAATGATCATGTTTTAGGTTTGTTCAATAGAAATGCTTACGGTGCATATACTCCATGCATCAGGACCTCCTCTGCTTTTCCACAGCTCAGAGCAAGGGAGAAATCTGGTGTGCTGTCAGATTGAGGTCAATAACAAATGACAAGAGTGAAATGAATAGCTAATATGATTCCTGTGTCCATCACACAAACACAGAAACAGTAGGATATCTGTGTGTGTATGTGTGTGGTGTGTGTGAGTGCATAAATAAATGTATTTCAAGCACTTGCTCTTGGCTTACATAATTGTGGGGTCTGGATAGGCAAGTCTAAAATCCATAGGGCAGGCTGGCAGGCTTGATACACTTAGACAGGAATTAAGGCTACAGTTCATAGGTAAGATTTCTTCTTTCTCAGGAAAACTCAGTTTGCTCTTAAAGCATTTTAATTGATTATATACGACCTAGTTGGAGCATGGAGGATAATCTTTACTGGAAGTCAACTGATTGTAGATGTTAATCACATCTACGAAATACCTGTTTTACAGCAACACCTAGATTAGCAGCAATTACATTAGTGTTAAGTAGAATAATTGGGTACTATTGCCTAGCCAAGTGGACGCATAAACATAATCACAATTCCTAATTACTCCTGTTTCCAGAAGCATCTTTTCTTAATAGAGACAGGTTTTCAAAAGCAAATCCTTTAAAAAATTATTATCTATGTCTTAGCAATTAGCCCCTTCTCTAAGAATAGTCCTTGTGCAAACATAAACAACAAAAGAATGGAGTAAGGAAGAAAAACAAAGTTGGAAGACTGATGCTGTTCGACTTCCAGACTTACTAGAAGTAGTGAGTCTAGACTTACTACAAATTAAGACAGTGTGGTGTTGGTGAAAGAGGACATAAATACACCATAGAACAAAATAGAGAGACCAGAAATAGATCCTATAATATAGTCAACTGGTCTTTGACAAAGAAGCAAAAGCTGTAAAATGGAGCAAAGATAGTCTTCAATAAATAGTGCTGGAACAACTGGACATCCACATTAAAAAAAAAAAGAATGTAGCTACAAACCTATAAACCATCACAAAAATTAACCCAAAATGAACGATAGACATAAATCTAAAATACAAAACTATAAAACTCTTAGAAGATGACACAGGAGAAAACCTAGATGACACTGTGTGTGATGATGCCTTTTAAAATACAATGCCAAAGACATGACCCATAAAATAAATAATTTATAAGCTGGATTTCATTAGAATCTAAACTTCTGCTCTGTAAAAGACAATGTTAAGAGAATTGGAAGACAATTTACAGATTAGGAGAAAATGTTTTCAAAAGACACATTCAATAAAAGACTGTAATGCAAAACAAACAAACAAACAAACAAACAAACAAAAACCTCTTAAAACTCAACAATAAGAAAACAATCTGATTAAAATGTGGACCAAAAATCTTTATAGACACCCAATCAAAGAAGGTACTCGAGTGGCAAATACGTGAAAAGATGCTCCACATCATATGTCCTTAGGGAAATGACAATCAAAACAATGAGATACTCCTATGTACTTACTAGAATGGCTCAAATCTGGAATATTGACAATACCAAATCCTGGTGAGTATATGGAACAATAACAACTCTTATATATTGCTGATGGAAATGAAAAATGGTACTGCCACTTTGGAGGACAGTTTGGCGATTTCTTACAATACCAAATATGCTTTTAGCATACAATCCATAAATCATGAGAAATTACGTCCCCACAAAAACCTGCACACAAATGTTTATAGCAGCTTTCTTCATAATTGCCAAAACTTGTAAACAATTAAGATGTCCTTCAGTAGATGAATGAATAGACACACCTGTGGTACATCCAGACAATGCAATATTATTCAGAGCTAAAAAGAAACTATCGAGCCATGAAAAGACACGGAGAAACCTTAAATGTATATTACTAAGTTAAAAAAGCCAATCAGAAATAGTTAGATACTATATATTCTAACTATATGACATTATGGGAAAGGATAAACAAACTATGGATGCAACAAAAAGTTGCCAATGGGAGGTGGGGAAAAGGAGGGATGAATAGACAAAGCATAGAAGATTTTTAGGGCAGTGAAAATACTCCGTATGATATTATAATGATGTATATATGTCACCATACATTTTTCCAAATCATATTTCCAAATCACACTGAGGGTGAACCCTAAGGTAAACTATAGACTTTGGGTGATCGTGATGTGTCAGTGTAGGTTCATCCATGGTAGCAAAGGCACCACTTTGGTGATTTTTTTAAATTAAGAAATAGTTGACATATAACATTGTATAAGTTTAAGGTGCATGATGTATTTATACATTGCAATGTGATTACAACAGCATTAGCTAATAGCTCTATCATGTCATATAATTATTATTTGTATTTTGTTGTGAGAACAATTAAGATCTAGTGTCTTAAAATTTTTGAAGTTCATACTACATTATCGTTGGCTACAATCACTGTGCTAAGCATTAGACCTCTAGAACTTTTTATCTGGTTGGTTGCTAGTTTGTACCATAAACAACATCTCTCCGATTTCCCCATCCCCAGCTCTGGCAACCACCATATTATTCTCTGTTTTTATGAGTTTTGCTTTTTTAGATTCCACATACAAGTGATTATCATAATAGCATTTGTCTTTTTCTGTGTGACATTTCACTTAGCATAAAGCCTTCTAGGTTCATCCCTCCTGTTGCAAATGGCAGGGTTTCCTTCTTTTTCATGGCTAAATAAAATTCCATTTTTTATACATAGATATATCACATAGATATATCACATCTTCTTTGATGTTCTTAATAATGGCAGACTATGTGTGTGAGGGGCAAGGGGCTTATGGGAAATCTCTGTACTGTCCTCTCAATTTTATTGTGAACCTAAAACTGCTCTAAGATAGAATCTTTAAAAAAGAAAAAAAATAAAGTGAATTGAATCTTTGACAGATTGTGGCAACTGTCCTTAAAGTTATAGTTCATTCTGAATGATGGTGAACACTTAGCCTCTTCCTTCAAGCTGTCTAAACATATTCTGGACCATGTAGGGTCAGCAGAGTCATGCCTTATTACTCCAGATCACCTTTGCTTCTTTTAGTCATACACTTTTTTCCATCCAGAATGTTTCTTTTCCAGAAATCCTCCTGGTAATCTCCTGACTATTTCTGCATAGGGTTAGATTCTCTCAACGCAAATTGTCCTGTTACAATATCCCACTGCCTTCTATATGTTAAATCACCAAGGGAGGCATAAATGACATGAATGGCATGAATGGAGCCAATCAGATATCTTTTTCAGAACTGAAGGTGCATGTTGGGAAAGGTCCTTGCAGATGGCTTGGACCATGCAAGCCCATGAATGTCAAGGACCATTTTTGCCACCTTGTGTAGAGAGATTGCCTGAGAATTACACAATAATAGAAGAAAAAAGTCAAGAGCTGACATTTTTAAATGAGTAAGAGTTTGTGTGTGGGTATACTTTTGCGTAGGAAGGTTGTGGCAGTATAAGAAAGATTATTTCCATTAGTTATGTTTTTATGAAGAAATGTTTATCTGATAAAATGCTGCTCAGTTTTTAAGATACAAACTGCATAGTGGATATTTAACTCTTGATAACAAGTTTTTCAGTTAATTATTACATAGAGAAATTGTTGTTAGTGTGTCTCAAAACATAAAAGTCTTCAATGAGAAAAGTCTGTAAGAAATGCAGAAATGCTGGAATCACATTTGGATAGTTTGAATAGCTCCCTAAAACTCAACCAGGAGGTCCTTCATTTCAAATACTTTGGGCAGACATATTTCTAGGTCATTACAGCTGAATTTTTGTTGATTAGAAAGTAATGCTTTAAATGTTTTATAATTTGGTATGGTAGTTTGTAACATATAAAAATATGGTTCTGTATTTTGGTTATATTTTAAGAAATTGATGAGGGTTCACGTGTAAATAAATTGTAATTATTTTCCTTTTAAAATAATGGGAAATAGTCTTTCTATTTACCTGCTCATGTAGAATATTTTAGTAATGGATTACTGACATTAAATGGATCTATATTATTTGTTAATATTTTATTAATAATATATTATTATTAACTAAATTAATAGTAAATCATGGATTTAAACATATATTTAAATAATATATATTTTTATAGATATATAAATATATGTATTTAAATCTCTAATTGCTTCGAGAGTTTGGACAGCTACAATAAAGTATTTGTTACTACCTGTGGTAAAGTGTTGATCATAGTTATATGTAGTAAAGCTTCTGAGAAAATCAAAGTTCAGAAGAAAGAAAATAAAAGTACAATTCTTATTTATTTATTCTATGTACCTAGATTTTCTTGCAATTTTTCATGACACCGAAAATAGTAACCCCAATGGACACATTATGGACTTTTAATATACCTGCCTTTTGATACACTTCTTATCATTAATTATGTTTTGGATATATAAGTAGTATTATTTAAATGCTTCTGTATGATAGTACATAGGTATAAATCAATGTATTTAAAAAGTTAGTAAAACTTTACATACACTAGAGAGACAGGTAAAAGACTGATAGAGTAAATAAAATTGGTCTCTGGCCTGCAGTCTGTGTTCTATGAGGTCGTGAAATTTCCTCATTACCTCTGCATGCTGCCCAGGTGGCAGAAATGGCAGCTCTTCTGGAGAGTGTACGCTCACATATTAAAAAGCATCCGTTATCATCCCTTTCATAGTGCCCTTGGGTACTTCTTGGCTGTGAAAAATTGTAAGAATAATGAGGGTTTTTCTTTTTACCTCTGGAGAAACTAAATTGTTAATGGTACTTATGTTACTTTCTACTCAGGCTGTTAAAAAATGTTGTTTTCTGCCTAATAACAGAGCCAAGGCTGCGGTCATTCCTCGTCCTCAAACGCTCTCACACTTTACTTCATCAACAGAGCGTTCTCCCTCGGTAACTCTTTCAGATATTGCCTTTCTCTGGTTAAACTGAAAAATAAAAAGAAGGGGAAAAGAAAGACAAAGAAACTTTGAAGACAGTATCTTTTTTTTCTTTTTTTCCATACAGATTATCTTTGGTGCTTCCCAGATAGTTGCTCAAAATACCAAAGTATTCACTCCCCATTTCCATTGTGTAACTCTTGCCTCAGCACATGCTACAAAGAGGCGATCTTAGGAAGATGTGAAAATGATTGCTATGTCCCCAAGTTTCTCCAGTATGACTCAGTAGTAATGTAGGAAATGTTTTATTGTCGATTATACAGACCGTGTATTGGATGGGGGTGGGTTCTCAAGACAAAAAAAAAAGTGGCTCATTTCTCTCCCCTTCATCCTTTGGAGACTATTTGTAAATATATCCAGGGTCTATTATTCACTTGAAAAATGTTGAGAGTGGTTATGATATTCAGAATGGGTAAAGCGCAATCATGAACAAAAAATGACACAGCGATCATTGGCAAAATTCTTCCAAAGTGTTTTGATCTGAGGAATGAATACTTAACAATATGGACAGACACTTTACAGTTCTGATGAGAGAGAAGGTCATAATCTCCTTTGAATTCATTAGCACGGTCACTGCCTACAGTATCTGAAACATCAAATAGGAAATTCTGAAACACGTTTAAATTGCATATAGAAACTGTTCTTAAGTGGTCAAATGTTCTGCTCACAACCCTTATAAAAATGACAGCTGCAGAAAAAGGAGAGCGTTGGATTCTCTTTAATACGTGTAAACTGTTCATGAGTCGGCTGGGATTTTGTTTGGTAGGTAAGATCAGATTTTCCCAAGTTGCGTGATGAGACACATGTTAAGAAGCCACCTCAGAGTGGCCAGGCTGAGCCCAGGGCTTCTTAGGGCCCCTGGCCACTCACTTTAAGCCTGAACAGCCTTGTCTGGTGATCTCAGCATGCCACGTACACATTGTCACTTTCTCTGTGTGTAGTGACATAAAAAGGTTTGAGAAGCCCTGCCACTACGCGATTATAGTTTTCCAAACTACCAGGGTGAGACAATAGAATTCCTTTCACAGGATTTGGACAAAAGGGATCAAGTTAAATGTCTGGTAACTGGATTCACAACAAGAACTTTTAGATGAAAATATTTCTAGAACTTTACTGGAAAAACCTTATCATGGTTTGCTAATACTGGAGCTATCAAGTGCAAGCTCTACCATCTATGTCTCCAAATATTAGAAAATGCCAGCTACATCCATTAAACAACTTCCTAACATTAATTTCTCTTTTTCTCCTTAGAAATATGAGCAGCAACCCACTCCCACTCCTCACTTGAAGCTCACTCTGGTGATAACGAGTGACAAAAAGACCCTAGTAGCAGATGGTAGATATTCTAATTTAATATTTTCTGGCTGACCAATAAAATTAAACTCTGTGCTACAGATTCATTTCCGCATTATTTCAGACTGCTCTAAATTAGTTCTCTCCCATATTGTGTGGTTAGCTAAGTCTCCAACAGGATAACATTCTTGTTATTTGTCGGTAGGAGACTATAATTTCTTTTCTTTCAATCTTTCCTCTCACTCCTGTCCCCTGTACGCTAAGTATAGTTTTATTTACCTCATTCTCTAGTCATAGCACAGACTGACTTTTTCATAAAAGTCTTCTTACTTGAAACAATGTAGGGACTGAGTGAGATTGCTAATCCTTTCTGCTTCACTGAGGAAAACCAGCCCATCGATCACCATCGACAGTTATGCCAGTCAGCAAATGTCTTGGGAAACACTACTAGTTGCTGCACTGTTTGAGCTGAAATTTCTGTTCTGGCCTACTGGTTCAGAATTACTAATAAGTAAGAATGCTTCACTGCAATTGATAGACACTGCCTAGTTATTGTTACTGTAATATTATCTAAAAGAGCACAAAGATGTAATGTTAATTCATTATTTCTTTGTTATCAACACACAAATAAAAATTAATGTTTCTAAATGTTGCTTTGCTCTTATTACCAAATTGTATTGAGGAAGAAATCTCCAATGCAGGTGACAGTTCTTGGTATGACAGGTACAGAAGTGAGAGAGCTGGAGTCGAAAATATCCTTTAAAATTATCAGTATTGACTAGTTCTAGTTTGCAAAAAGTGGTAATTTCTTACCTCACGTTAGTTGGTTAAAAATACCCTCTCTGTAGCAATCTCTGTCCTTCGATTATCTTACTATACCAAGATTTTACTGTGTTTCTGGAAAACCTAAATTGTACTAAAAATTCAACTTTTGCATTATCTAATGACATTATGCATTATATGTAAATTATAATAATCTGAAAAGAATTATTTTATTTGTAGAACATGGATCCATCCATGATTTCTAGGCAGTTTGTCTAACTCTTACATTATGGATTATGGCACCTGGCCATGTATTATTTCTCAATTTTCCTGTAGGAAAGATCCGTAAATCCATGGTAGTCCCACCACATGGGGCTTCCAGCTCTGTTGAAAACACCAAGATCCAAGTTAACATTTAGGACAAGTCAGCAAAAATAAGATGTGTTAAGTAGAAGGTTGGTGTGATGGTGATTTTAGAAAAACTATGTTATACTATTGAATAAACAGATTTAATTTTAACCAGCAAAAGGATTATATTAACTTATTAGCAAGAATTTACATGTGCGTTGGTGACAAATTGGATCTCATCCACAATTTTCAGTTCCAATCCCACCACCTCGAAAGTCTTCAAACTATACAATCTGAGGGTGGGCTATATTTTCACAGGCTGGTGGTCTTTAAAGAAATTAAAGTATAAAAACATGTACGAGGCATTTCAATAACACTAGGAATGGTAGCATTTGTTTTTAGTGGATGCTGAGAAAACATTTCATAATTTGTAGCCATAAAAGAAAGCATGACAAATATTCTTACTCATATGTACTGAACAAGTAATTGCCACTATGAATTTGGATAGAACACCAAAATCAGGAGAATAAGAGATACACTTATTCAGAAATTATTAATAAATTTAAGCGAATCTGCATACAGTGCAATAAAAATGGGATTTACATTCTCCAAACCCTGTTAAAAAATAATTCTCTCTGTACTTCTTCAATTTTGTAAGTCTTAGCTTCTCAGGCCTGCTGTTTTCTTTCTTCTGGTAGCAAATGCTGAATTTCCAGTGCTTAGAAAATTTAAAATTATGCCCATGAACTTCAGAAAGATAAATAGGAGATAGTATTAAAGTTTCTATATTAATACATGTTCAAGAACACTTTGTATTATCAAATTCTGATGGCATATTTTTATTTTAATTTACACTGTGCTGATAATTAGTCAGGTAGGACATCTCTTCACTAGAATTAGAAACCACTAATGTGCACACAGAAGAAAAATATAGAATATGGAAATGACTGCTATTTAGAAATTATTCTAAAAACACATCGCAGAGCAAAGTAATTTACTTTCCAGATATTAAAATAGCATGTGTGTGTCTAATTTTATTATGTGAAGTGCAGATGTTAGAGGGATTTGTTTATTTGATTTTCTGTTTAAGGTCTGATGCATCCATTCCCTCAGAAAAAAATCTGAAACTTCATAGTGACATTAAACAATTCTTATACAGATTTGTATTAATATAATAGCTATTTCTTTATAAAATTGCTCATCGAGGATAACAGTTATTTAAATAAGATTTATAGCGTAAATAATTTATAGGCATGGTGAGTCTTTGAACTTACAAATTTACAGAGGTCATTTCTAGAAAATTATCAGTGATCTAGATATGCACAGTTCTCAAATCAACTAAACTTTGAGGCAATTGAGTAAAATTCCTTTCATCTAACAGCTGTACAGTGAGCTGCTATGGTTATCGAGACAGTGTGATTAAGGCAATGTTACAGCATATTTTAAAACCATACTGAGAGTAATTTAATGTGGTATAGCAGGCACTTCTATATTTTATAGTGACCCAGGGACTCTTAAATGCATAAGAAAAACATGCAGTAAAGTAGATATAAAAAAGTAAAATATTAGTTCCACAATGTATTTACCTGGCAAATTAAATTTCTTTATATCAGTATTACTTAATTTTGAGTGATTTTATGAAAATTATAAGATAGAATTTAATGCAGATAATGATTTTCCTGCTATTTAAGAAATATATATATACATATATATATATGCTATTTAAGAAATAGCTCTCTCAATTTGAATTTTGCATGTGTCCTTTTAATGGAATAGCTATCTGGTAAAATAATATCATTTGGCAATGTAAATTCTCTGAGCAAAACCTATTTTGAATATCTGTCTAGTTGCAGGAATATATTTATAAGTACGTATATAAATATACATATGACTACATATACTATTTCATTTATTGAGTTTACTACTATAAGCTATTAAGTGTTTTATATATGAGACATGTTTAGTTTTCACAAATTCATAAATATGATAATATTTTACAAATAAAGAATCTGAGGCTTAGAGGAACCAATTGAATTTCTTCTCAAAATTATACACCTTATAAGTGAAAAAGGCAGAATTTGAATATAATTTTATCAGATTCAGAACTCGGCTACTATGGCATTCTTCTCTCTAGAGGTTATGAAATTAATTTCGTATTATTTTATTTTATGATCTATCTACTAACCACAAAAGAAGAGCAGTTCTTCACTTAATTACATATTTGTTGCAATCATAAAGCATTAAGATTGACAGATACAGGTCTTAGACACTTCTCCCTTATACTTACAATTATGAACTAAAGCAACAATGTTATCAGATAAATGGCTTCTAATATAGCACTGTTGTTTGAGTTATATGTCAACCTTATTTTAATCAAAGTTTCAACCAAACTCTTTCTATTTTCATTATACATTTTCACAGTGTATTTCCTTTTCTTTGATAAATTTGAATTAAGTTTTATCACTGTAATCTAAACAATAAAAAATGAGATAGATCATCTTTTGCTACATAGGAATTCATCTATCTCTACATAGAAAGGGAGAAAAGAATTCAAAGCTAAATAATTTCACCATAAAGAAATAACTAAACTCATCTAGTAGAAACATAAATCTATGAAAAAAACTGAATTTTCATAGTCACTTTCCCAGATCTGTAGTGTTTTCTAGCAGCTTTATTCAAATATAAAAATTAACCACCCTCTTTCAGCCTAAGATTCCAAGAATGTATGGTAAGCAATGAAACCATATTTTTAACTACTTGTTGTTGTTGTTGTTGTTGTTTTATAATGTTAGCTAATACTAGCCAATATTTTGAAAGAAATCCAAAGAAAAGGAATGATATTTTAAGTTATAGTGAATTTTGTTCACTCACTTGTTTTGGAGTTTATACTCCAAGATCTCTTTATTTTGCTTTTTGTTTTTTAGGCAGATGATGGCTTGTGAGGGACTGATGGAAAATGTGAGAAGAAAAAAACAGTACAAAAAAAAAAAAGGAGAAATTTTGAATTAGGAGGCTCTTAGAGAAGAAGCATCTCTGATTCATAGGTGATGCTAAATGCTTTATGGTCACCCATAATTTAATTTTCTAAAAGTCCTATGCTTGTGGATTTTTCTGTGATAAATTTAATCACAGGTTATTTATATCTCAAACTGGAGATACCAGATGACATCTCTTTTTTTTTGCCCAAGTCTTGATATTTGATAGCCTTTCCAAAAGATATATGTCTTTTATATCAGTATTTATGTTCCATAAAAAAACTTAGCAATTTGTTTGTATGTTTTAACTACTTGGCTTGGCAAGGAACCCAAGCTGAAAGAATCTCTTCTTTTTCAGTAGAAACTTGATTGTTTTGTTAAGAAAAAACATTGATTTTTTTCTTTACTTAGATCAATAAAGCATAGTAAACAATTCTGAATTATTCATGTTAAATGCTATATATCTATTTAAATGGAATTGTGTATTATGGCACAATTGCTCATAAAAACAAAACTAGAAGAATAAAATGCATTCCAGGTAGAGATTTTGGGATCAAGCTTGCTTTAAAATCATAATAATTTGCATATTTTCATCATTTTCTTTCTAAGGCTTTCAAAGGGCTTTATCGTGCTAAGGTTGAAGTAATTATGCTCCAATTTACATAATCTCAAATCAAATATAATTGTCTCTACATTAGAGATGGGGAGATTGCTTTGTTTTACAGTTCTTCATTGAGCAATTGTAGTTTTGTTTACAATCTCAATTTCCAGATAACTTTGAAAGCTGAATGATTGGATTGAAAAGTCTAATAACACTATACTTTTAACTTCATGGTAACTTTACCTAATTCAGTGAAAACTTTGTTCTTCTCTCTCCCAACACTTGTCATTAATCACTGTGAATTCAACCTCCACGGAGATTATGTGGATTAACTATCTAACACTGTGGTCTCTTAGTCTGTCTCATTTTCCTTTGTCTTCTTCTCTAACTCAGCTATCTACTGTCAGGCTACCCTCTAGATTTGTCATCTCCAGATTTTGGCCACCTTTGAAATTTTATTTCAAGAAGTTTGCTTCCCAACCACAGAATTCTAGCATCCTTCTCACTTGCTCAAGAAAATCACTGTCACAATCATTCATTGGAACTGTCAGGCCATTATTCTCACAGTATTTTTATGATTATTCAGCTATCTTTTGACATCACTTTCTTCTTCGTGTAACCTAGATTCTAAATATAACATTACCATTGTTCTTTCAAATATCTCAACCACTATAAAGTATTATTATACTGTTGTTATTACATTTGCTATTGTCGATCACGTCTCATAAGCTTCTCTACTACCTTAATCAAACCCACCATCCTATTATAATAGCTTTGTAAAGTGTTTCCCCCAATCTACTGTAATTCTCCAAAATCAATACGGCAACTAGGATGACTCTTTAAAAATATAAATTGCATCATTTATCTTTCATGCTTACAAAATTGCCAATGTTCCCTCATTTTACTATAAATAAAATACAAACTCATCTTCAACATCATCTAATGCTATCTATTCTCCATCTACACTGAATTTCTGTGTTAAATTTTTCACATCAACTAAAGGCTACCCCATTTTTTTGGACTGCTCTTCCCTCCAATCCCATGACTATCTCTTCCCAATTTTTAAATCTCTCATTCAATATTACTTCCATAGAGAGGCCTTACCCAAACACCTTCCTAAAGTAGTTACATCTATATTATTCTCTAGGTCGATTCTCTGTTTGTTTTACATATATATGTGTGTGTGTGTGTGTGTGTGTGTGTGTGTGTGTGTATAATATGTTTTACATATATATGTATATTAAATAGCACTGTCATTAAAGTAACTAAATCCAGAATTATATAAAAAATATGTAAGAATATTATGCTGTGTACTTATTAGCCTTAAAATGGTAAGCAATTTATGAAATGAAAATAATTATTATAATTATTGTAATATTGTGATATCGCATCAATAATTTCTGAAGTCAATTTTTTTTCCTAAGTATATGTTATCAGGTTTCCATGGAATAACTTTATATTTTAATGCTTAAATTGGTAGTTATTTATTCATTTATCTGTCTACTATCAGAAAAATGGTGATCATGCTGCTCCAAGAACTTTAGCTTTCAAAAGAAATGAACTGAAAGGCAGTATTCTTGAGTTTTGATGTTTGATAAAATCCAAGGGAAAATAAAATATTTAAATTATTTTTAAATATGCCAATAGAAATATTCTAGTGCCATATACTAAAGCATATGATAAAGAAAAATAACAAAAAATATTGCTAACTATTGAAAGTAGCCAAAGATGATTTAAGAGGATATTGAGAAATTAAGGTGTGTGCTAGAATGAGAAAAAAGTGGTTTTGACTCCAGAGATTTTAGAATGTTATCCTGTGTTCCTTTAATAAGGGCCTTTCGTACTTTAAAGCAGGTGTCAGCAAACTCTTTCTGTTAAAGAAGTGGTCCAGAATATGCCACTCCAAAATATGCCACTTCAGCATAAGGACTTTTGTGAACTGAAGGCAATTGAGAAACAACAGATACGGACAGAGTTCTCTGCCCTCACTTTACCTGATTAACAGCAGGGCATACATTTCTCTCTGAGGAAGGCATTATAACTGCCCACCCCTCACCAGGAAGAAAAGAACGACTCTCATCACTGAAGATAGGAGTCGCCAAGATAAGTTTGCAAAAACAGACCTTATTAAAATATACCTTGTCTTTCAATAGTTTCCCCATATATTTCCTAGTCATGTCTCCACATTTTATTGTCCCTTAAAGTTCAAACCCCTCTTCCTTTGTTTAAAAGGTATATATACAAGCCCCCAAGTCTAACTGCTTCAATGAGTTTTACTTCTTTTTTATGAACTCTTGTGCAAGTAAATATTAGTAAAATTTGTGTGCTTTTTCTTTTAATTATTGTTTTGTTAGTTTAATTTACAGAGTATTTGGTGTTTAACTTAAGAGAGTAGAAGATAAATTTTTCCTTCCTGACACTGTAAAGGGGCAGATAATAGTTGTTTCAGGTTTTTTGACCTAAACATCTCTGTATCAACCACTCAACTTTTCCATTGTAGTGATCAGTAGCAAAGTGGCTGTTTCTCTGTAAAGTATTCATTAAGAAAACAGGACAGTGGGGATAGGGGAAGTGACAGATGTGACCTTTGGGCAGTAGTTTGTAGACTTTGCTGAAGACACGCCCAAGTAAAAGCTGAATAGGAAAAAAAATGTTAAAATTTGAGGAATTTATTTATTGAATAACATTTACAAATTTTTGTTTTGATTTATGATCTTTAATTTATGCTAGAGAGACCAATACCACCATAACAACTACATCCACAAAATAAAGACAGACATAAAAATGCACCATGACAAATGAATGTAATTCTTGATGTAATTGTAGAAATATAGCAAATCATATGGAAGCACTGAAAATGGAACACTTGAGAAAGTCACAGAAGTGTTTATAGTAGGAACACATAGTTGAAACAGTGAGAATTAATAAAAAAGGGTCCATTCAGCAGAAATAGGAAAGAATAATCTCAACAAAGAAAAAAGAATGAGAGATTTCAATATTTTCATGCAACTGTCATTGTTGTAAGTGCTATTGAGTTCTGAGTTATAAGTATGACTTCTGTCCCCATCCAGGTTCCAAAGCTGTTGCAAATTAGATGTAGAAATCAGGGAAATAAAGAAAAAAAATATCAGGCTTATTGCTGCTAAATGTTGGGTTAGGGGATGAAGTTTAGACCTGCAGGACATTGGGCATGAATTATATTTACTCTTCCCTAGTCAAAAGGAAAGTTTAAGGATAACAGTTCCCTGTAAAATTTGCATGTAGGAAGAACGAAGACTGGAATAAATGCCAGTTTCAGGAATGCAAAGCTCTCAAAAAGAGAGAAAAGAAATATTTGATTATCCAATACTCTGTTTCTTCTCTCAAATTCACCAAACAGGCGAGTTTCTGGAGAGAACTAAATAAAGGGTAGAGAGAAACAAGAACCTACTGGAGAGAACTAAATAAAGGGTAGAGAGAAACAAGGAGGATTATACTTGAAGAGTGGGACACATTTTTTCTCTCCTAACAGTCTCTCCATTTTTGTTCTCTTAGTGGCCTGGTTTTTGCTGTAAAATCTGCTGTCTCTGAGGTCTGGGTGCTCCTACAAGTAGAGATCAGCTTCGTGCAGGCAGTTCTCCCCTTTCCTGCAGCAACTCCTCTAAAACCTAATAGTGCATCTTCTTCATATATGCCTATAATACTTCTAACAAAGGGAATTTTATCTTTTGCTACTAGAAAACAAAATAATAATTTTATTTAATTCTGAAGGTACTCAGAAAATTCACTCTGTCTTATCTTTTATACAGCTGACTGATCAATAAACCTTTTCTCTCCTGCCTGGGTGAACAGAGGCTTCAAAACTTCCACTGACTTAATTCTGCATGTTGCCTAAAACTCTGCTGTGAGGGCATATCTCTATATCTATACTTATCCACTTATTAATTCATTTAACCAAAAACAGTTCTACGATTTTATAAAATAGAAGAGAAAGGTTAAAGAATTTTCCTAAGGGCACATCAATTATGACTAGATTACTCTAATTTTAAAATATCCTGGAAAAAACGACCTTTAATATAATTCATAGATTTCCTATAAAGCTTCCCTCTTAGAGTTTAATTTATTTAAAAACAAAAACAAAAATCTCCAAAAATTATCTGTCATTTTTTTCTGGTAGTCCTCCAAAGTAGGTTAAAATAAAATAAAATAAATCTCTGTTGAGATCAGCATTGAATGAACACTTGCTTGTTAATTTTTTTGTTTCATTACTGTGTCAAAAATAAAGGTTTAATAGGAAGCAGAGAAACTAATGGTGGCTATCATGATCCTCCTTCCAGAATATTTTTTATTTTTTTTACTGCAAATTATATGCATCTTGAATTGGAGAAAATATGCTAAAAGTCATTAGCTTTTTCTTAGATATATATTTATGTTTAAATAATAAACTGTTGGCATATTAAAAAAAAAAAAAAAACCAGTCTACCGAGCAAAGTTAGAAAGTATGATAGACGTAGGTAGTTTTGAAAGATTTTTTGTCCTATTTCTTTTTAAATGTTAGGGTTTATAAGATAAGATTTTTTTGGAAGATATAAAAACCACAGGGAGATTTGTGATCTTAGAAGAGATGCTCTCATCGATGTTTCAATTCCATATTTATATTAGCTCATTAAATATTGTAAACTAATCACTATAATTTTAAAATTTGCATTCTTTACATCTGCCAATTATGGATATGAATATACATAAACATATATAAATGAATATAAATTTCAAAAGCAATTTAGTTATTAAAAGAAAAAACATGCTATATTAATTTTTCATTGTATAAAACGAAGTCGTTATTTTCAGAATTAAGTCTTTAACTTTGTCCTATTAAAAAGCTTTATATGTGTTTTATAGCTTTTTCTACTTGGTATTTTTCCTCAATGTGAAAGAAATCTTCAGAAAACTACCTATACAAGAAGGCAAATCTTCACTTACTCATTTAACAAACAGCCTGGAGAAGAGTCCCTGGATGTCAGTGGGGATCCTAGGATGGGGGTGAGGAGCTGGGGATGGATTTCGAATCCCATCAACAAGGTTCAGAACAGTTGGTGGAATGCACTACAGTTTGCAGTTTTCTATTTTAAACAAATATTTTATGGAGTTCATTTATATATGCCTGTGTTTATCTCTTCTCCATTATCTCAAACACTTGAATTTAATCTTTTATTTGTTGCTAAGTAACCCAAATCTTTTATCTTTAAAATGAATCATTATTATCTCAGTAATCCAAAACAAACATGCACAAAAAAGTAGCTTGTTTGATGAATGGTTCTCCTGTAATACATTATCATCCAATTTAAAGTAATAAACTAGAAATATTCAAAGGAGTGATGCACTATGAGAAGGGTCCATATGTTCTTTTTCTCTTATTTTACATTGATTTAAAGAATAACAAATTGATTAATAAATTTTACAGGAAAATGTTGTTAGAACATACTTATAAACTGATCACCAATAGTGTAATAGTATACTTATTTATACAAGCAAAAATAGACACAATGAAACAAATTCCTAAGAAACATTGTAACAACTTAATAATTTCATAATATCTTCTAAATTAGTTTACTTTGTAATATTTTTCTGGTCCCATTATGGTGGAAAATGGTGGTGCAGACATTTTGAAACTGATGTTTTATTCCAGACATTGAAAAACATTCAATTTATATAGAAAGTCATGGAACAATACTAATAAAGAGAATATTTTATAAGCATACTATTTCCATAGTAAGTGATGTAATATAATTGAAGACATGCTCTGCATTGTTAAAATATCAGGTGATTCACATTATGCAGCACTAATGACTCTAAGCATAAAATAAGTCATTCTTTATTCTGAGAAACTGGCATTTGGTAAAAAATGCAAGACCATTTAGAAAAGTAGAGTTTGAAAGAATAAAAATAAGTACTTGCTATTTTTATCATCTTAATAGTTTTAACATTCATTAAGCTGATGCATATCCTATTCAGTTATATAAGATAAAATGGCTAGATTTTTACTTATTTATTTAAATATTTTACGTGTCAATTGTAGCTGATATACAATATATTAATTTCAGATGTAAAAATGACTAGATTTTTAAAAATCTTTACTAAATTAATACATTTTATTTAGGAGATTTAGGAGGCTTAAAAATATGTGTATATTAAAAAAAAAGAATGCAAAAGGTTAAGCTGTTTGATGATTTTTATTGTAATTTTACTGTGAAGTAACCTATCATTTGCCTGATTTTTCTGCTTGAGAGAGAATCACAGACTCTGAATGACACAACCAAGGCAGTGCTGGATTAGTCTACTATGACAGAGCAGCCTACTCAGGTAGCGGGGCAATCTAATCTATTTGCTTAATTCTAATGGGTGTATGAATTAACTAGTCAATTTAATCAAACTTTTCATTAGACTACAGCATATGTTACATTCATAAGGTAGAATATTCTTGATATTATATGAAAATGGAGGAGCTAGGTTATGTCGAAGATGCCAATGGACTCCTTTTATCAATAATATATACCCTCCAATGAAGAGGTTAGGTGGCTTCACCTACGCTTCTTCTAATTTTTTTTTTTTAATAAGAAAGAATGGGTTAGGAAAGTCCAAAAAAATTAAGTCTTTTTTAAATGTCTTTTTCAAGAAACCAGTTGGTTCTGTCTTTGTTCTCTATTTTCCCTATACAGGTTTGATTCAAACCTATATGCTGCAGAGAAAAGCTAAAAAAAAAAAACTTTAGTATTTTGAAAGAAGAAACCAAGACACAGCTATGAGGATTTAATGAAACCCATCTCCTTGCTAACAGGAAGTTTACAATTTAACAACTTATAATAGTGCTTGATAAGAGCAGAATAAGGAGCAGTAAGGTCCCATTCTTAAATCTACAGCTCCAATCCCAACTTTGCTTTTTTACCTCTTGACCTTTATCTGGTATATCCAGTTTTCACTGGCCATACTATCCTTGGTTCCTACAGGTTCACCGTCAAGACCAGAGGTGACAGCTTTCAATAAGCTTCTCCACTAGCTTTCTCTCAAGGTCCCACCCTGGCAGCAGGGCATGCCTGCCTACCCAGATTTCCTTTTTAGTTTTGACTTTTCCAACTACATGCAGGAAGTTAGTTAGTAACTTTACCCTTTTGAAACTTCCTTTCCTCAGCTTTTCCACCAAATGCATAAGATGCTAATCCTCAAAAGAGTATTATTTCCCTGGTTAAACACTCTGTCATACAAACATATTTAGGAGGAAAAAATACTGCTCATAACTGGATGGATATAGTGGGTCCTAGAATAACACTGTTTGGCTCGATATCGTTTCATTATAAGGCTGATGAGATGCTGTAGGAATTAACTCTTGTTTATATCAACTATCCTGTGGTAAAATTGGTTTTGATATATGTCATTTTGCTTAAAGTTACAAAACCTATTGACAAGTTAAGTGAGGACTTACTGTATACTCATACCGCTCCTGCCAACCTTTCATATGAGCAAATCTGGTTAGATGACAGTTACCAGATTTAGCAAATTAAAACATCCAATTAAATTTAATGCTTAGATAAATAACAAATAATTTCTAGTAAAATATCCCCAGGCTTATTTGGGCTCTACTTATGCTACAAAAGTACTTGTTTATATGAAATTCAATTTAACTAGGCATTCTGTATTTTATGTGGTGACTTTGAAATGGAAAAAAAACTCTGAGCAGTTCCTGATCTAATGAAATCTAGACTATTCTCTGATACCCCATGAAATAAATGCTTCATGTGACAGACTGTGCCCTTTACTTCACCCTCAGACACTTTCCATATACATAAAGATGTCATTGCTTATTTATAAGAGTCAACTTTTCTTAAGCATACCACAGCGGTCAATTACTTCTGTCAAGATGACTCCTGAAAGTGTTAATTTGATAATCTATCTACTTGATTCATAAAACCTGTCTTACAGAGTTTCTTGAATGCCTTTAGTTTATATTAACTTTTTCTTTAATGGAGAAATTATTTAATAGAACTGATTCAACATTATAAAGAATGGTAAATCTCAAACTATGAGCAAGCGATTATTTCAGTCAACACTTTTTTTTTTTTTTAAATGATACACAATTGGAGAAATACAATAAAAATGTAGATCAGCAATTTAATAGTTAAAGGCAGAGCTGGTCACCTTATAGCTGGTGGCAGGGAGAAAGGCTAAGCCCATATATTTGCCTGGATTTTCTCTGAAGATAGGAGTGTTTTGTAAATATTCCATAGTTACATTGAATGTCACAACATGATTAATTCTTTACTAGTATCATAGGTCACTGGTTCTTAAAGTGTGGTGTGTAGAACAGCATCATCATTATCACCTGGGACCTTATTAGAAACACAAATTCTGGGCCTCCATCCTAGACTATTTAATCAGGAATTCTAGGAGTGGAGCCCAGCAATCTCTTTTAACAAGCTCTCCAGATGACTTGATGCACAGGAAAGTTGAGAATCACCGCCATCTGTGAAGGACAGGCTTTTATTCATTTCCAGTCATAATCATTCAGATGAGTTCTCTTTCTATGAAGAAAGGAAAGTATTACCTGGTGAATGGAGGGAATTATAATTTTAACTGGATCTTTTACTGGTGTATTTTCATCAAATGATTTGGAGAAGAGAGTAACTTGAAGGTAAATTTATTCAACGTAGATAACTAACTGGGATAATTGCCTCACTCTGCATTATGTAGCCTGCACATAAATTGCCTTTAGCTATATTCATATGTCAATGGTGCATCAGCTGGGGGATAAGAGGTTAATGAATCTCAGAGAATTTTGAAACTTGTGTGGTTTTGGGACTAAATCATTATGGAGTCATATCACTAAGCAAGTATCTAGGCATCAATATATCCAAGAAAAAATATAAAAAAATACATTTTGGCTGATGGAGCAGGGCTTTTAGCATGGGCTAAATCAGTTTATACTGAAATAGCACTAGAACACATTTCTTAAAACTCTGCAGCTAAAATGCATGTATTTTAATGATTTCTACAAATTTACAAATTTCATGAGGTGCTAATACTTGGACAATTATTATTGCTTTGCAAATGCTCCACAAATATGTTATCTTAACATATAAATAAGAAATTCTATCTAGAAAGAGATAATGTGAAATTAAACTTGGGGATAAGATAGTAGTGTTGAAAATTGTTAATGTTTGCTGTTGATATTCCAAAGTAAGTATTTTCATTTAGGCAATTTTTAACTTAACAATGTGTACCTAGTATATTTTAACACATTATTAAAATTAGACTTGGAAACTCTTCTAGTTCTTGTCTATCTTTTAAAATTTATGGTTTCAAGCCATAATATGTATAGAGTTTTCTGATGAGAGTTCTTTCATTCATTTATCTTTGAGCATTTATTAAAAATACATTACACATGATAGTAACTTTAATAAAACTATAGCTCTTTCTCTTCCAGTCTCAGGCATTTCAGGGGCCCTGGGCTTAGGTGCAGACATGGCCAGGTCCAAGAACTGACACCATGCACGACCAGTCCCGAAAATGGCACCAAAATGGCATCCAGAAACCCCAATCACAAAGATACGGTTCTCTTAAAGGGGTAGAACCCAAGTTCCTGAGGAACGTGTGCTTTGTCAAGAAGCACAACAAGAAGGGAGTGAAGAAGATGCAAGCCAACAACGCCAAAGCCGTGAGTGCACGTGCTGAGGCTATCAAGGCCCTCCTAAAGCCCAAGGAGGCCAAGCCCAAGATCCCAAGATCCCAAAGGGCGGCAGCTGCAAAATCAATCGACTGGCTCACGTTGCTCACCCTCAACTTGGGATAAGTGCTCGTGCCCATATTGCTGGCGGTCTCAGGTTCTGCTGACCAAACTCCAAGGCCAGGGCTCAAAGTGAGGCCCAGGCTGCGGCTGCAGCTCCGCCTCGGCCTCCAGCTCAGGCTCTGGCTATGGCTCCCAAAGGTGCCCAGGCCCCATAAAGCCTCCAGAGTAGAAGTCTGTCTGCCGAGGTGAGCATGGAAGGACTGGTGTGACCCCTAGGCTCTTGTCTGCGTTGGGCTGGTGGTGTCCTCTTGTGCTATTTGTACAAATAAACCTGAGGCAGACTCTGTCAGTCAAAAAAAAAAAACAAAACCTATAAACATATCATATCTTATGATATGAAAATATGTATGAATATATTTAAAATTAAAAAAATTAATTAACTCTAAGGGAATGTATTTAAAAATACATTTAATTAAATACTACACACATTTTCTACCTAACTGCTAAATCAGTTCCATATAAATAAAAAAGTATCACATTATTGGAGGCGGGGCAAAATGTGTTTATTTATACGGATTTTCCTTTGCATGTCATTGTCAGTCATAAATTATGGAAGTACCACTTTCTACGTAGCAAGTTCTGCCTTTCTAAGATAGTATATGATTTTCATAAAAACTCTTTTGAATAGTAAATGAAGGTTGTTTATAGAAATATGAGACATTTTCTATTCTGAATACACACAGAATTATAAAATGTAAAAGAAATTTGTACATATGTAAAACAAAAACATAAGATAAATACCTACTCAAACTCTCTATATATAATATATGTAAATCAGAAGCTGACTTAGAGGTCTGTTTTCCATTTTTTTCTAAATAAACAGACACTTGATTTTAAAGGAGCTCAATCATCTTAAGCCAGAATAAAGTGGGAAAGTGGATTTGAGGTCTACACATTCATTTACACTTCCGAAAGGCCACATACTTGGGAAAAATAAGGACTAGAAGAGATCCACAGACAGGGTCAGGAGAACTAGAAGGAAACCTAAAGAGGCCACCTGGCTTCTGGGTAAGAGTCAGGTTTCTCCTGTCCATTGAAATTCATAGATCTTGCAAGTATTTAGACTTTGAACTTCCAGTATGTTTGTTGGGAAACTCCAAACTGAGAATTTAAAGGATTTCTTAACTGAAAGTGAGTGGAATTCTAGGGTATATAGCAAAAACAAACAAAAATTCTCTGTGAAGAAACAGTCTCAAGACTGGCCTCCCAGATTTCCCACAGATTGAAATCAGCCTACCTGATTACATAATCAAAATTTCAAACATGGGGGTAAAAGCTAAAAATGGAGGAGTCAGCAGAGACAATAAACAGCAGAAGTGAGTCCCCATTTCTTCAAAAAATTATAATTTTAAGATAAAATGAAATAACTTATTTAAAAGAGCAAAAAGTTAACAAGAATTTTGAGAAGGGTATACAATACTGTCAAAAAAATCATGCTTCAAAAGAGGATAGAACTTTAAGAATTTACTAATAATGTAATTGAAATTCATATCAATTTTACAAAAAATATAGATAACGAAAGTTAATTTGCATACAAATAAATAATTTATACAACCAGAAACAGAACTAGTCAACTCGAAGAAATATATAAAGTTGAGCGCAGAAAGCCAGTTAGATTTATCACAAAAAAGAAGAGTCGGAAAAAGAAGTTAAGAGATATTAGGGACAGGATGACATAAATATTTGTTCAGTTGAAGTTCCAGAAGATAATACTAGAGCAAACACGGTGTGTGGCAGTATTCAAAGAATTTGGGGTGATGATTTTCTAAAAGTGACAAAATACATTATCAAGTGAAGAAATAACTGTAATTCCCAAATGGGTCATAGAAAAATATATTCCTTTCTTTAGCCCTCCTTCCCTCCCTCCCTTTCTTCCTCTCTCTCTTTTTTTTTTAACAATGCTTGAGAAAGTGTAAAAAACATTCATAGCTCATGCATGAGTCATATAAAATCAGGCCCTGGGCCAGATTTGGTTTGTGGTATAATCTGTTGACTCCTGAGCAGCGTATATGGTCCACAAACCAGAAGATCCAGATATCTCAGCATTTAAGTCACTTTAACTCTCTCTACTATCCCAGTCATCCCATCCAGCCCACTACTTTGTGACTGAGTAGAAATGGTTTCTGTTACAATGTTTTGGAGGTTATTTGTTACCCAATGTTAAGTAATTGATATACAACTAAAGTTAATGGTGTGCATATGTTATGATGCAGAAATTCTATTACCACAAGTATAATGAAATGTACTCAACAGAGCCAATGGAGCTGTGTTCAAGAATATTCACAGAAGTATTATTTTAAGCACCAAAAGATCAAAACATTTAAGTATATTAACCAAAGATTGAATACATTTATTTTATTGTATTTACATAATATAATTCTATTCAGCATTAAATATGCATTATTTTAGGAGTGTTTTCAGTATAGCTAAAATATCAGAACTGTAATTATAGGTAAGAGAATTAATAAGAATACATACAGTGTAACAATTTATTTAAAGTATAAAATACATAGATAGACACTGCTGTTTAGAAATAGAGTTTAAAATAAGCTATTAAAATAGTCTTTGAAAATGGAGAAGGATAACTTCAGGATAGTGGTTTCCTCTAAACAGAGAACATGAAATGCTACCAGGAAGGGTACACGGGGACTTCAACCTTCAGTTTAAAGTTTTATTTTTAAGCTAAGTGGTATGTAAAGACTTTCCCCTATATCATTCTTTAATAATATATAATATGTTATGTGTTATATATTATTCTTTATACCATTTTTATGTCTGAAGTCTTTCAATACTTTTAATGAATTAAATATTACATTATTTATTTATAGCCTTTCTGCATCTTCAATAATATACACTTTTTATTTTTATATTTGTCCTTTGCTAGATATTTTGGGAGAACTAAGAACAAAGGAAAAAAGACAATACTCAAGGCACTCATAAATGTGTAAAAAAGTAAATAAAAAACCTTAGCCAATTTCCATGCAACAAAGATTGTCTTTAAGTAGTGTATAAATTAATCACCAATCAATTTGATCTATTTTCCATAGTACAGCATTTCTTAAATTGAGATACATGAAGTACAGTTCAGGAAGTTGTTAAGAAGTCTTAGAGGATGGAGGAAAGCTTCCATCATCAAAGATACCTGAATTAAATCAAAGCAATTGGGTTTATAACTTTAAGAAATTTAAGAACTTTTATTAATTAATCTGCCTTTTCAACCTCTAAAAGAGAGAATACACAGTTATTTCCAAACCTGATTAAAAATAAAATCGGTTAAAAAAAATCATCTCTAAGTTCAGAATATGGTGTGGAGGAAACTTTTGGAAATTATGCTTTTCCAGAAGAGGAATGGTCACTTTTTGAATGAATGCTCTTGCAAGCTTTATGGGGAATTAGGATTTAAGGTGGATTTTGAGAAAGTGTTAAGATACTGCTTAGATGTAATGAAGTAGGGGATATTAGGGAGCTAAGTTTAATAAACTTCATTACCATTATTGATAGACTAATAAAATATTTTATGAATGAGAATCAAAATCATGCAAAATTTTAAAAGAAATTTAATTAAAATGTAGAATTTTTCTTTGAAATACAGCAGAAATAAAAAACCTCATATTTCTTAGCAAATTATTATATATATATGTGTGTGTGTGTGGACCAGGCATCTTTTGAGGTAAATCATGATTATTAGAGGAGTCTGAATTTGGAAAATGATTATAGAGGAAAACATAAATATTCAGAAAATATCCAAGCCTACTTTTCATGTCCTCTGGGACAGGAGGGCATATGAGGATATATGCGGGCTGCAAATAGCACCAAAGATGGCATCTCTTCAGCTGATCCTACTTCATGTCCAATGATCAAAAATGTAAAAGTTGCAACAAAGAATATAAACCACTCTCATATTCCCCTCACCCAGAAGACCACTTTTAGCATTATACTACATCCACCCATCCCATATCTAAAACTATTTAAAATTTTGTTTATTTTCTCAATCATGTATATTTTTTGCATTCTGGCCATGATTCTGTCTTAGATGTGTGGATATACATAAAGGGAAAATGTTTTGGGAGCTCTGCCGTCTGTAATATATGACCAAACGGATCAGCGTAGCCTTCTTTATTATGATTTCACGGGTTTTTCCAATCTTGCAGTGTTTGCTAAGTGGCTTTGGGCAAGTCTAAGCTAATTAATTTGCCCAAGAAGAGTGCTGTGAGTGGTTCTATAACCACGCTACCACCACCTGGGTAAACGTAACCTCACTGTTCTGTCACTGGGGTGACTATTGTTTTACAAATTCTGATTCATGTTCTGCAA
The DNA here is from genome assembly GCF_000325575.1 of Pteropus alecto. Classification (NCBI taxonomy): domain Eukaryota; kingdom Metazoa; phylum Chordata; class Mammalia; order Chiroptera; family Pteropodidae; genus Pteropus; species Pteropus alecto. The sequence continues at coordinate 15,924,452 of NW_006433378.1, read as the reverse complement.
TGACCTTTGCGGTGTTTCCCTAGGCTACCATGCTACATCAGCCAAGCCAGATTTCTTCTGGACCAACAATTGTGCAACATTTTCAACCAGCAATTTACCCTCAGGTCATCATGTCTTTGCCCCACACTGAGCTTTAAGAGATTGGATTTTTCTGCGCAGAAGATAGAGAAAAGCAGAGAGTAAAATAAATGACATCCAAATTAAAATTTATTAACCTTGCAAAATCACTTAGTATCATTGATAGATAAAAATGCTGGCAACTATTAAGTTTTAATTATTCATCAAGATAATAAGATTTATTTCTTCATAAATCTGTGGTACTTACAACTTTAGAGTCAGTGTCCTAGATAGTGATAATTAAAATACTATTAGAAATTCTTTGAGGAGTAAACAGAGCATTGGACTTTGTTACTTGTTTTTTTAATATTAGCTATTTGAAAATTATTCAAATTACTATGGTACCCTCAAATTATTTCATGGCCTTGATCTGGCTCTTTAGCATATTTTTATGTCTATAGGCAAAACATTTATATGAGAAGAAATGAGGGAAATCGACAGATTGTTCTGCAGTATTACAGACTGATTATCTTGAAAAGACTATAATTATTGCTGAAGACTATTATTCCAATAAAATAGGTGTGATTATTCTGAAAGGCAGAAGCCTGTTGAATTGCTGGTTTCTCTTTCTTCCTTCAGTCATAGGCAGAATCCTGTTTTTCCTAAGCTTGCTTAATAGTCCCTTCTACTCTTTTGTTCTCACCCTCTCTTTCGATCCTTTGGTTCTTCCAGTGAGACCCTTGCTTAATAGTCCCTTCTACTCTTTTGTTCTCACCCTAACTCTCTTCTGATCCTTTGGTTCTTCCAGTGAGACCCTGTAAAGAAGCATGTACTCTCTCCAATAGTCTGTCTTTTCTTTTACACAGTTTTAGCCAACATTTGTGATCAAAGATATGTGTCCATCTTCTTCTAGACGCTAAACAATATTTAATGTAATGTGTAATTTCTTTTTGCCTGGCTAGTTAGTGGTCACTGTGGGGGGAAGGAAAAGCTCACACTAACTTTAAGTGTCCTGCTAAATGCCTGAAGTAGGGATTGATGAAAATGCCTGAATTTTAACATTGTAATTAGCTTTCTTATAAATTATCAAATGCTTCAAACTCTTAAAAAAGTGTGTGGGGGGCAGATAAAAAGCAAAATAGGTGAATGACATATCTGTAAGCAAACATTGACATTCTTCTACTTCTTACTACAATAATTATTTTGCTTATTGTAGTGCATGGATTGTCACATTGCTGCAGATAGATCTAGCTGTAGGTCAGTGGGAGATGATAATATGATAAAGGAATTGTAAATGAATATGATCTAAAGAGAGGCTATAGTGTTTTCATTGTGTCTACTTGATAAGAATTCAATAAGAAGATAAACCGCAAAATATATCACAGGAGTGTTAGTTCACAAACTCAGGAATTTCCTGGGTAAAATCTAAAACTTGGCCTAAACATAAAGGACAAAAGAGAGGCAGTCACTCTAGATTGGTAGGTGGCAGGTTTAATAAGTAAGAACACTTACATGGGAGGCTGGTCAGTGGTGTCTGCAAGATGAGTTGATCACCACATCCGTCCGCCAGAATCTTAAAAGTTTATATAGAAGCCTTAACAGTCACATACACAGTCCAGATGGTGTCAACAACACCTTACTCTCTCATGGCTATGCCCTTGAACAATGAGAAGAGCATATATTCCAAGGACAGGGGAGAGGGTGAGGCTCCTCCGACTGCTTGGGTCCAGCTAGCAGTCACATCCTCTCGATGACCTCCTCCAACAAGAGAAAAACAAATTCAAAATAGATTCAGAGAATCCGTTATACCCATGTGACATACACATGTATCTCTCTAGATAGAAAAGTGATTATCTTGATTCATGATATAGCTTCATAGAGAAAGGACATGTTAAGATTTTTATTTATTTAGCTGTTGATTATTATTAAGAAGAGAAGGAATAGCAGAGAAACAATAATTGTAATGACAATAGTAGCAACTAGTTATAGAAGTGCCAGTTATTGTTTTAGGTAGTTTTGCTACATATTTCATGTAGGAAACTCTTATAGGAAAGTTATTAGTTTTGTTTCCTATGAAGCAGCAAAGGCTTCCAGAGAAGGATTTATTAGTTTAATTTCAAATGCATGAGAAAGCTAAAATTTAAATATAGGGCTTCTGAATCTAAAGCCGTTGTTTGATTTATTACATCCTTGAGTGTCTCTTATTTTCCAGGAACTTTCTTGTGTCTAGGAAATAAGGCTCTGTGCTAGAATTCAGAGTAGAAGACATCATAGAGATAGAAAATTAACAACTAGATTTTGAAGAATGACCCGGAATTTTACTGGTAAACATGGTCATCAAATGCGGATAGGCATGGGAACAAGGGAGAGTATATATTTCAAGAGAATCAATAACTTTTACAAAGGTTCTGATTTATTAAGGGAGTACAATGAGACATTTTGTATGACTGGATCATAGAGTACACACCAAGGATTTCAGGAGCTGAATTTGGGGATTGCATCAAATAGGCTGAGATGTATTTCAGAGGTCAAAAAGATAATTAAAAAGCCAAAGATATAAGAGCTTCAAAGAGTAAATGATTGCAAATAGTCTCCAACGCTGCAAGGGGACTGAGCTGGATGAGAAATTGAAGAGGATGTTATACTCAGTAAATAGAAGGTTATCAATTATCTTCGAAATGTAACTTCGTTGTAGTACGTTTAGAGGAGTGACTATGTGGTAAAAAAGAGAGGATGGCAGAGATAGAAGTCTCCAAAATACTAAAGGATTTAAAATAATTGCTTCTTTTGCAGTGGTTTTAAATAATTTGTTCTGTGACCTTTATGACATTTCAAAGATAAGAGTTATCAGTAGGTTAAAATTTCTTAGATAAATTTTCCTATATAGAAATGTCAAACTATCAGACCTTTTAATATTTGATGAAATATTCACTACTTCTTTCAGATTGATTGTGTTCTTTTCATTCTAACAGATTATACATTTACATCACTTTGAACTAAAATGCGAAATTGTGACAGTCGTATTTTTTCCAACCATATCACTTTCTCCCAACATATGCAGATAATTTGGGAACAATGACTCCTCGAAAATGAAAGTTATAGGAAAAAAATTGGGACTCAGAAATCATTGTACTGAAGCTGAGGCCAAAGGATGGATTGGATCACTGTTTCATAGAATCTGAGTGTTAGAAGATGATTATCCAAGATTTTAATCTCCTCTACCTCTCCTATCAAGTGGTCATCTAGCTTCTACTTGAATTTCTCTGAGAGCATTGGTTTGAAATTTAAGTGAGTAAAAGTGAGCTACTATATTTGTTAATAGTTACCTCAATAGAGATTCTGTATCAAGTAAGAGAGGGTTTGACTATGGGTAGGCTAATTTTTCACAGATTAGTTGCTACATGGGGTGCATTTCTACAGTAGACTCTCTTCCTAAGTGAGAAAAGATAGCCACAATGTGCATAAACACCCTGGTGTTTCCTTTAGGTTATAAGTATTTGCACATGGGAATTCTTCAGTCTGATGAAGAAGCTAATGAATATAGGTGCTGTTAGAATATAATCAGAGTTGGTGGAGGTAGATGGGATAAAATGGGTCAAATATGGGGTGACAGAAAGAAATCTAACTAGGAGCAGTAAACACACAATGCAATTTTTATGACTTATTGTTGAATTATATACTTGAAAACTTATTGGATTTTGTTAATCAATGTCATCATAATGAAAATAAACAAATTCAGAGTTAAAACATGTATGTGTATAGGTATGTGTGTGTGTGTGTGTGTGTGTGTGTGTGTGTGTATGTATAAAGAGATTAGCATTTTAGAGGAGGCATGAACAAAGCCTCTTGGTTGCCATTAATATTTTATTAATAATTTTGGAAATAGTTCCACATGCATGCTTATTTTGTGATAAATCATCACTTGCATATCACATGTACACTTACATTTGTGAGCTTTTCTGCATATAATCTATTTTAGTTTTAGAAAAGGAGACAGAATTGAAAGATAGACCATATCTTTCTTCTATTTCTTACCCTTTCCTGTTGCTGGAGCGTGAATGTGATGGCTGGAGATAGAGCAGCCATCTTGGACCATGTTGTGAACTACTAAGTTTCAAACAAGAGCAGATGAAATATGTGGAGATGAGTAAACAACCTAACACAGATTTCTATTCTATGTGAGAGAGAAAAACTTTTGTTAAAAATAAAAATATATCTACCTATCAACAGAACAGTTTTATAATCTAAAGCTAATTGACATTATTTTGTAAATGATTCATGTCCTAGTATGATTTTTATCTTAAAGTAACTGATGTTGTTTCAAGTCCAGAGATTTGAAGATAAGGCCTAAGTCCTATATTGTCCAGAATGATATTTTATTTCACATAGAAAAATATATTAATTCCATTTTTCTAAAATTGCACATCAATAAGATCTCTAAATCCAGACCCTTCAAATTAAGATTTGCTTTCAGTTAAGTCATGAAGTGTTTAGAGAGTGTAATAGCGAAAGATGCCAATCTTACTACCCTCTGTTCTTTCCCAGACCTAAATATTCTGATTATGGGACACATAGAGTTAAGTGGATTCAAATAATGATATTAAAATTTTATTTAAATGCCTAAAATAGATATTTTATAAAAATTTAAATCTTGGGATTTAATTAAAATTTAATTAAAATTAAATCTTGGGTTCAATAGCCTCTACTAGACATAGTGCCTATTATGGATTGAATGTATCCCCTCAAAATTTGTAAGTTGAAGCTTGTATAGGAAAAACCCTTCCTCCTATGTGTTTCTTTTTATTACTCACACAGAACACTTCACTTCACTTCTAGTCACAAATATTGTGGGTTTTTCTTATACCAAGCAATTCTCTGTGACATCACCTGGGTATCCTATAATTTAACTCTATTTTGATACTATCTATCTGAAGATAATATCAGATGCCACTGGTTAAGGGCTCAGTCCTACAAGACAGCTACCCCACCACTCAGATGCCATTTGCAAATCTAGGTTCCCAGGACCCTTTCATCATGTTTGATTTATTTACTAAAGAGGCTCACAGAACTCAAAAAAAGTTTACTTGCTATTTACCAGCTTCTTATAAAAGGATATGATAAAAGATAAAAATAAGCATCCAGCTGGAAGAGATGCCTAGGACAACATATATGGGATGAGAGAGAACATCCATGCTCTCCAAATGTGCCTGTCTCCCAGCATCTCCACGTGTTAACCAACCCCGAAGCTTTCCAAATCCTATACTTCGGAAATCTTTGTGAAGGCATCACATAGGAATGATGAATCATTAACTTCATTTCCCGCCCTTTTTCCCTCTCTGGGGAATGAGGGGTTGGGGGGGTGGGGTTGCTGAATATTGCAAGCTTCTAATCACCGCTTGGCCTTTCTGGTGATCAGTTCTCATCCAGGAGCCTACGAAGAGTCACCTCATTAGAACAGAAGACACTTCTGTCACCCAGAAAATTCCAAAAGATTTAGGAACTCTGTGTCAGGAATTGGGGACAAAGACCAAATATTAAAATGAAAGATACTCCTAGTGCTCTTATCATTTAAGAAATTATGAGGGTTTTAGGAACCCTGCACCAGGAACTGAAGCAGAGACCAATATATATGTATTTTCTATGATCGCACAAGGTCTTAACCAGTCCTCTAGTATGATGATATTTGGAGGTGGAGCTTTTAGGAGGTAATTAGATGAGGTCATAAGGGTGGAGACCTCACGATGGGATTAGTTTCCTTATAAGAAACACTGGATTAATCTCCCTCTCTCTCTGTCTCTTTCTCACCCCGCTTCCCTCCTTAAATGTACACAAAGGTCACAGTTTATAAAGAGCACACAGAGAGATTGATATGGCCTTCAAGCCAATAGAAGAGGCCTCAAAATGAAAGCTACTTTATCAGCACTTTGATCAAAATGAAAGCTACTTTATCAGCAGTGAAAAATAAATTTCTGTTGCTTAAGGCACCCATTCTGTGGTATTTTGTTATGGCAGCTTGAGCACGGTTTGCTGCATCTTTATAAGTGATATTGAATAAACTTATTACTGACTAGAATAGAAATATTTCTTCAAATTATTAATTCACTCTTTTCTATATGATATGATTAAAGAGAGAAATTTTTTTTAATTCACTCTTTTCTATATGATATGATTAAAGAGAGAAATTTTTTTTAATTAAGTTTATTGGGGTAACATTGGTTAATACAATTATATAATTTTCAGGTGTACATTATAATTTGATATCTATATAATCTATTGTGTGATTAACACCCAAAGTCCAGTTTCCTTCAGCTACCACATATTTGATCCTCTTTACTTACTTCACTCTCCCCCTACCCCTCTATATTTGACCCCTTTTACTTGTCTACCACTCCTCTTCTCCCCCACCCCCTACCCTCTGGATACCACTAGTCCATTGTCCATGTCCCTGACTCTCTGTTTGTCCTGTTCATTTGTTGCTTTTAGGTTTATATCCCACATGTAAGTGATATAGTGTGATTTTCTACTTTTTCAGTCTGGCTTATTTCGCTTAGCATGATTATCTCAAGGTCTATTCAGGTTGTTGCAAATTTGTTTCATCTCAGGTCTATTCAGGTTGTTTCATCTCTTCTTATGGCTGAGTAATATTCCATTGTATATATGTACCGCAGCTTCTTTAACCAATCATCTATTGTAGGCCACTGTGAATAATGCTGCTATGAACATTGGTGTGCAAATATCTTTTCGGATAAGGGTTTTCAAGTCTTTAGGATAAATACCCAGTAGTGGGATCCAGTAAAGAGAGAAATCTTATAACATTTGAGAATGAAAGAAAAACAATTCATTAGATACCTTCTTATAAATGTAAACTGCTATCAATTCTTACCTCACTAATTACCATGTGAGGCCCATGTGCTGGTTGAAGTTTCTGTGGCCAGTGATGGCTGTTTCTCCGTTCTTTAAGGTGGAGAAACATTGCTAGAATGTACATTTCCCACTTGGGTTTAGCCGACATTCCTGGGAGCTTGCATTTTGAACGTCTTAAGAGTTTTCTCTCTTGTTCTGTTCCATTTGTGACTAGGTATTGTTTTTATCTCCATAATTATAACAACAGGAAAGAATCACAGATGGTAGAGATAATACTCATTTCTCATTGAACCACTATTTTTAGTTAATGATTCTTTACATCTCTAATCTTTTGACTTTTCCCTCTATCAGGACAGAAGGAAGAAAGGAAGGAAGGAAGGAAGGAAGGAAGGAAGGAAGGAAGGAAGGAAGGAAGGAAGGCAGAAAGAAAGAAAGAAAGAAAGAAAGAAAGAAAGAAAGAAAGAAAGAAAAAGAAAGAAAGAAAGAAAGAAAGAAAGAAAGAAAGAAAGAAAGAAAGAAAGAAAGAAAGGAAGGAAAAAAGAAAGAAAGAAAGGAAGAAAGAAAGAAGAAAAAAGGAACTATTTAGCTACTGCTTCTTTTTTTCCTGTTGTTATAATACCCTGCAAAAAACAAAAAACAAAAAGGAACAATAATGAAAAAACTTCTTAGCTTAGGTTTCTTCCTTTAATTCTTCTATTATAATTCTTTCTTTTAAGAAATAATTAAGTAACTTTTAATATTTCATGGAACACTCTATTTATGAACCGTACTTCCTACAGCTTTCTGAAAATGGTTTCCCTTTTCAAAGTGCTGATATAGTGGCTACAGTTTACGTCACTTGTTTTACTTCTTTGACTGTGTTTTGAACAAAAAAGCAACAGGGCCTAACAATAAAAAATGTTATCCTTGTGATAACATTTAAGATAAAACAATGCCTTTAGTTTCATTATGAAAAAAAAATAATCTCATTAAATATCCTAATTTTTTAGAATAAAGTATATTAATTTTCTATTGCTACATAGCAAATTAACACAAATTTAGCTGCCTCAAATGACACAAATTTATTATCTCATAGTTTCTGTGATTCAGAAGTTCAGGAATGGGTTATCTGTATTCTCTGCTCAAGATCACTCGTGGTTTGAAAAAAATAAAAAATAAATAAAAAAAATAAACTACTAAAAAAAAGAAAGATCTCTTGAGGTCTGGAAGAAAGCACATACCCATGTTTTGAACTGCTTGTGGGAGTCAGTTGTGACCTGGCTCCTCCACTTATTCACAAGTTCCATCCATACTCACGGTAGGGAATTATACAAAGAATGTAGACCAGGAAGCAGAGACGTTGGCTGCCATCCTAGAATTCTGCCTGCCATGTAAGTTTTCTTTATGTTCTTCATGATGAATGCCATGATCAACTGAAAATATCCCAGTGGAGAGGTGAGGGCTGACGTCTTCTGAAATAGTTCATTAATCAAATTCAAAAAATTTAAAAAATAAAGATCCTGCTCATAAAAATGACAATAATGATGATAAAAATATCTGTAACCTTTCAGTTGATACTTTTTATATAGTAATTTATTTATTTTAAAAACATCATGATTAAAATTATGTTATTAATTAAATAAGGCCACTGATAACAAAAGTGTTAAGAATTTCCATTATTATCACCCACACTTTTTACTAACCAAGCAATATTTGCAAAGAAAAAAATTATGTAGAGGAGCTACGCTGTTACCCACTGCTCTATAGTTAATAATAATTAGATATGTTTTATTTATTTTACCTATTTTTTTTAGTTTTTTCATTATTAAATTTATTGGGGTGACACTGTTTAATAAAATTATGTAGATTTCAAATGTACAATTCGATAACATATCATATGTGTATGTTGATATTTGCAAAGAAAAAAATTATGTAGAGGAGCTACGCTGTTACCCACTGCTCTATAGTTAATAATAATTAGATATGTTTTATTTATTTTACCTATTTTTTTTAGTTTTTTCATTATTAAATTTATTGGGGTGACACTGTTTAATAAAATTATGTAGATTTCAAATGTACAATTCAATAACATATCATATGTGTATGTTTTAAATAATATAAAGTTCTTGAACTCTATAAGAAATAGAAATTTAATGTTTTGTCAATACTTGTGAATGGATGGATTAAAAATATGGAGAACAGATTTGAGGTGACTCGATAAACCTAAATATTCCTCAGATTCAGTAAATCATCTGGATAGATTTCCAAATTCATATTTCAGACCTCGACTCCTCTAATATGCCAATTAATTAGATGTGGGACAGGACCTCGTAATTTAAATAAGCAATTAGCAGAAAACAATAATTTTAATAAGTTCCCAAAAGTATTCTCATATGTTTTAACAATACCTGCTTTGTTTTAAAAGAAATAATCTTAACAGAGTTTGGAAAGCATTATTCTCGAATCACAAACCCTGAACCATTTTCTAATTAAGATTTTAATTTATTGAATAACTTGGAAATGTAATTTATTCCTGAAAGCAAAAAAACAAAAAAGCTCTTATTATTTCACTTTTTTAAAGATATAAAATTAGATTTTTAAAAAACAATATTGTATTGACACCTGAAAAATTATTTATTTTATTAATACTCAGACATGTACTTGTTAGCATTTTTTATATTTCTGAAACAAGGTTGTATATTAGTTAGGGTTCAGTCAGGAAAAATGGTCAGTCTAAGTATTACGGAAATAAGGTAGATTTTTAGAAATGTCATCCTTCCATGAATGCAGGAGAAATTGAGGAAAAGTTCACCAAGAAAATGAGAAAAATATAACAACTGACTATTAATTCAGTCCTTTTCATCTCTCTTATTCTTGTTTTATTTATAATGACAAATAGCTCTGGAGATCATCTGGAGCAGCAGGAGTTGAAACCATTGCTGATGTTTTGTGGTCTTTTACATATATGTCATCTGTAAGAACAATGAATGTTATTTGCCTTCAATTATATATCTATATCTTTCATTATTATAATTTTAAAATTGTAAATTTAAAAGCTAGGTGAAGTAACTTTCCTTTGCTACTCAATAGCTTATAATTCTTTGCAACTGAAGTGTCCATATTAAAAGAAAATTGAATTCTGACAGTTCTACAGTGATATTTATTTTCGCAACTTATATGATAAAAATAATTAAAACAGATGGTTAAACTACCACCTCAAATTTAAAAATATTTCTTAATATTTAGTGAACAAAAAAGAAACAAATATTTAGGACAAAACTTTACAACTTAATGCTTAAATAGCCTGTATTCTTAATTTTATTTTTTAAAATAAAATGTTTGTCTTTCTAAAAAAATTTCTCAGAAGGAGCTTACTTAAAATTTTTATTTTTTTCGATCTAGTCAATTGACAGAAAAGTTGAAATAAACAAATGTTCAGCAACTTTCAATTTCTCACGTACAACAAAGATGAGAAAGCATAAAGGTAATGTGTTTTACATTGATCATTCAGATAGCAACAAAGTTGATTTTTAACTTTGAATAAAAATAATTTCCTGGTGTTACTATTTTGTTTTCCTCAAGGAAGAGATAATATGCAAAGACAAGAAGAAATGAACTACATTTCAGGAAAAAGTCTGATGCTCGAATCATATTAGGTAACCATCACCTTTCTTTGTTAAATCTTAAGATGTGGTTGTCACAAAAATCCTATGAGCCTTCGACAACATCTCATCAGAGTTATATTCTAAAAGGGCCAATGTTAAAAAAACAGGGTTTTCAAACATGGCCCCATCATTGTTCACTCTCTCTGCAGTGTTCTATAGTATTGTCAGAACAATATCATCCAAAAATAGAATGATACATAAGTAACTTTGGAAAATAATTATTCTTTTGAATTTCAGTGATTTTTTAAAATTTCAAATATATTAAGTTCGAATATAATCTTGTTTAACTTTAGGCTAGCTTGAGAAACAAATGAAATAATACTCGAGGAATTGTTTAACAGCTATAAAACTCTTCCAGTGATATCACACATTTTTAAGATGACTTTTTATTTTCAAAAAGAACCACATTGTTTATAGTGGTTAAAAAAGCATTGCATAGATTTCAGAAATATCACTTAATGCACATAAGAATAAAAGAACACATAAAACTCAGCAAAATTCTCCTACTTGGTTTATTATTTGGGGAATGTTGGTCCTGATATCTAAAGAGAAGCTAGCAATGCATCTCTTCTTTTACACATTTAACAAGATATTACAGGGAAATTTCAAGTAATATATCATTGGAAAGTTTCATTCCACAAAGAGGTATCTGAATGCCTCATGAAAACCTGGTTCCAGTATCAAATCTCCTTGCCCTCTTTCATAAAATAACTGGGTTGGAAAAGGGAAAAAGGATATATGAGTTTTTTCTCCAGAGAAATTTTATGTTGAGCACTTAGAGACTAGACATGCCCCCGCCCCCCGACCTCTGCCCCAATATTGGGATTAGGAATGCTAATTTATAATTTTGAAGTAATGAAAAATGGTTTTAATAGACCGCTGAGAGAGTTTCATTTCAAATGACAAATGTATGGCCATGTGAGTACATTGCTAGGGCCCTTCCCAAAGCTTGGAAAGAGAGTATGTTCAAGAGCTGTTCATGTTTGTGTTTAATAAGACTCTCATTGATGGATACTTAGAGTTTTTGTATCTCTTCTGCCTTGATGTATCACTTTTATAAATATTCTTGTATATACACGTATATTCATCACTTCAGCACAAAGTTCAAAACTGGGAGCACTGAGATAAAGTACACACTGTATTATAGTCTAGTAGTATTTTTAAGTGAATTGGAACTAAAGGTAATCAAATAACAAAGATAAAAAAGGTGATATTTTGAAAGATACACTGTAAAAAACCACAATACATACATGTTACATATTAAATAGATACATATATGTATATTACACATATTCTTAGATATGATATGAATATATATACTTGTGAAAATATACAAAAGCTGCTAATGTGACCAGTATTGTAATTATATATAATTATACAACATATCAGTGCAATAGTGTTCAAATAGTGAATTGGGTACAGGAGAAGTCAATAATTTGGAAGAATAAAATATTAGAATTATTATATGTATTTTCTGCCTGAAAGGAAAAACTGAAGCGTTACACTTTACTAATATTCAGCATAGGAATTAGCACTGCCATTCTCACTCAATATGGCTGGTAAAGGGTCACATGGCCTATATTTAGGGAGGGTTTCTGAGAAAAAATGAGAAAACCACAATGCAAAGGGTTATAATTGACACCCTCAATGTTAATTAGCTTCCTACATTTTGCAATGCATTTTAGTTTTAGTCCTACACAATAAAATATGTGTGCTCTTATATAAAATTAATGTAAAATTTTATATAAGAGACTTTTAAAAATACAAAGAAGTCAGCAGTTGAATATAAAAATATTTTATATCAATTAGCAGTTCACTAATTGTTCTGTGGCAAAAATGTTTAAAGTTGTCAAACCTTGAAAAGTTAAGCAATTATTATACTGTATTATAAAAAAGAAAAAGTCAAGTGTTTCAATTTTGTGACCATTTCTATAATAAAAAGGGCCATCAGTATTTTGCTATGCTGCATATATTAAAACACACACATGCATACATGACATTCAGGTGTACACACACACACACGGATATACACACAGCCTTCCAGATAAGGTTGACATCTTAGCAAGCTGGAACATAACCGCTTTCGTATATTAAAATTTTCAATGTTGTAAAAAACTTTCTAGTTTGATAAAAATACTTAAAATAATTTGTGCTTTTTTTTGTCTTTCTTTTAAAATAGCTTCTAGTTGACTTTAGAGAATGTTGAGATTTAATTGCCTAACTTCAACAAAATCATTTGTAGAACTGGTAGCTAGAATTAGAAAATTAAGATAAAAACTGTGAATCTTGCTCCATGAACAGGGATGTGGGCTAGAATGGTTGGAAATATAACGGAGAAAGGAGCTTGGTAAGGTCTAGGTCACAATAATAGCGACTGTCACGAAGGAGTGGTGGCCTGAGGATCAGTAGGAATAAGAAATCAAGATGAAGAGATAAAAAAGCATAGAAGACTGTCATGGCAATGTGGTTTTGGCTATTGCCTGTTGGAGTAGTGGTCAGATTAAGAAACTCTGTGTTATTCATTAAAAAAAAAAAAAAAAAAGAGTTTGTTCAACATGGAGAGTATGGAACTGAAGACTCAATATTTTGACTTTGGAAATTTGTTTTTGGATCCATGACCTTATCTGGCACAAAGAGTTCTCTCTGGCATTGACTTGATGGAAGAAATACAACTTATCTATGTTTTACATCATTATGACCTGGAGATATTTCCAAAGTACAAAGACAGGCTCACTCCACACTACCACAGAAAACTTTTACTAAAGTGATAGTGACATTTAATACCTGTTGAATGAGCTCCTGTGGATCCGTGTCCTTTTACAGGGCTTTAGGTCCTCAAGATAGAATTTATAGCAATGTCTCTGATGTCCATCAAGGTAGGTCTGGGAGGCCTGTGGCACCCCGTGAATATGTAAGTGCTAAGGGGACAGGCTCCTTGGTGCTGAAACAGGTCAGTGGCTGACTGATTGGGATGTAATCTGTGCACTCAAAATTGAAGTACTGTGAATGAGAGAAATCTATTGCCAAGCCCCACAGATATTGCTCCCATCAGAAAAAAAAAAAAATTCCTCCAGAACCACATAGCTTTCCATTTCTTATAGGAAATTCATCTCTATCATAATCTTTTGGGACCATTGTCTTCTATGTGGTTCATTGTTGACTGAAATGTTACGTGGCTCACAACTATACATTGTGGAGATGTGACTAGCAAAGGAGTTTGGGCTAAGGTAGTTAGTTAATCATGGAGAAATTTGAAAGAAAATAAGAATTAGTTTAACAAGACTTGTTTGTACAGATTTCTCTGGGCTTTGACTTCCCGGATCTGGTGATAAGGATGTTTCTTTTCTCTTGATATAGGAAGGACAGCTTCTATATTGGGGTATCTCTTGGTTTGGGGGAAGAGAAAGGAACATGAGAGTGCCCTTCTTGCATCTGTCGTTTTTCAACCACCTTAAACTCAAAATAATTAATATGTCTGAGAAGTATATTTTGGAATGATATGTTCTGGCTCCTTCATTCATTTTACTATAAATGTAGAGGATGTTTGTATATTTTAAATCAATGTATGTTACGGAGAGAGAATCAAAATTCAGTGAGACATGTAAGGCTTTTCTATATTACTGTTGATCTTACCTATATTTAGTCATCTTTTCATGTCAAGGATCAACAAATTTATTTGTAAGATTCAGCTGCTCAACTCTGTGGTTGAAGTACAAAAACAGCCATGGACAATATATAAATGAATGTGTGCAGTTAAGTCTCAGTGAACTTTTATTTATAAATCCAGGCAATGGTCTATTTAGTGAGACAATTCCCCATGGATGTCTCATATTGCTACGCCATCTTGTGAGCAAAATCTTCAGTAGCTAATTTTCTGCAAAATAACTTTTCAATAAAGTTTGTATAACTGAAAACCTTTGATGGTAAAGGTAATGTCTCCCTCTAGAGAAGATTTATTAACCTTCTGAGTAGTTAAGATTGTGTCTCTGTCCATCTCCATAGAGATTGTGCAGTCTGGCCAGCAGCCCCCTTTATAACATCACCACTTTCTAATGTCATGGTGCTTCACTCATAATGAGCGAGCAACATCTGGTCCCTTTTGTGTGGAAACTGGGGCTCAGTGAACCCAGAAAATGATGTTACTCCAACTATTGCTCTTGTTGTGAGTAATAAACTCCCATGGGTTCTGCCAGTGTCTATAAAACTGTAGCAGGCTAATTTGTTAGCATGGAAGTAGGGTAAGCCCTCAGAGCCTTCACAATTCTTGACAAGCTCAATTTGTTCTGAGGGTAATAGTGGACTGACCCATGTTTTAGTAATTCTCTTGGTGTCTTTTTGGGTTCAGGTTCTAAGAGCTGACTTTGTGTTCTTCCAGAATAGACTGATTTTTTTTCTAAGTGGTTCTAATATTTTAATCGAACAATTATGTTATTATTTAGATTAAAAAAAATGTGTTGGACACATATCTGCAACTGTGTAGTTTGACCCAAAAAATTTTCAGGTGATTATGGAAAAAAGTATTTACATATTGACATGCTGCAATAATTGGAATGATTGTTTTCTTTATCCCAGCTATATTTCAATAATATGAGCACCTGCTTTTTTACCTGCTATTAATGAAGACCTGAAGCCTATAAATCCTATAAATTAATTCCTATCAGTTCACACAGTATTTAGATATTTGGGCCCCAAAACAAATGGAGTCTGGCACCACTGATTGTCGAACAATTTGTTGGACAACTGGTAATTTTCAATTTGGTCTATAATAGCCACACATAACTTCATATATAATTGTATTTCTGAAGTTCCTAACACTGTCATTTTACATTCCTAGGGTAAATCCCTATCACTATGGATTATGCTTTTAATGCATATATACTCAAACCACATTTGATAGTTTGTCAGGTTTTGACACGCATCTTTAATACATTGAATCAATCTGGACATTTTAATATATTATTTAAACATTTTTACAATATGATAGTAAGTTTTGCATTTGGGCTTAGTAAAATGGGCAGATTTGTATCTTCTAACCCTAGGATCATTAAATACAGTGAATATTTTTCCTTCCTTATTAACTTTGATTACTCACATAAGAGTCTTTGGTCCCAAAGCTTTGACTATGAAGATGGGGCTATTCCTTTGACATTTGTTTCATATAATTAGTTTCTCTATTACATTTTTTTTAGTAAAATTTAGTCTTTCTACTGTATCAGCTGATATTTATAATTTGTGTTTTACAAATATAAAATATCTGTCTTTAATTTTTAAAAAATTATCTTCATAGACTGGTATATTTTTTTTAAAAGAAAGTAATTTTAAATCATATTTCTAAGATATTGCATACCTATCTTATTTCTTATTTGTAGATAAGAATATATCCATGAACTCATCACCACAATCTACGCTATAAACATATCCATCACCTCGAAAAATTTCCTCCAGTAAGTGTCATATTCTTATTGGTTTTTAGAAATATTTTATTCCAAACAGTGAATATCTTTTATATATACAATCAGTTTTTCTTAAGCTGTCAATTCTCAAAATTTTCATGTATGCTTTCTTTTGACAGAGTAGCTTAAAAGTTAAAAGAATTCTATTTTATCACTCTATCAATATGCCTTATATTTTTTATTTTATTTTAAGACATTTCTATATCAAGGAAAAATTACATCTCAATATAATGTGTTTCCTTAAAAGTTTTAGAGTAGTATATATACCACTATACATATATCACTATGTATATAAACAGATAGATAGATAGAGCTAGCTATCTCTCTATTTTATACATCTATTTTATACATCTAATAATTTATTTCTTTTAAAAACACTTCACTGTAGAAAATTTTAGTCAGACACAAAAACAGACAAAAGAGCTTGATGAACACTTGTGCCAACCAATCTCAATTTTTATGAACTCATCTTATTTCATATTTTCCCCAAGAATTTTTCCTTCTTTCATTTTATGTACTTATTTAATTTTTATGTTTTTATTAAGGTAAAAGTTTCATTGAGTAAAATTATCCTTTTAAGTGTAGTGAAGCATCATAGCATTGTGGTGAAAGCAAGCACTTTATCATGATTCTACTTCTCTATCATTTACTAGTTCTATATCTGTGAGTTCATTACTTAAAACCTCTGCGAGATCATGAAAAGAGTTGTATCGGGATCAAGTATGACAAGATATAGAAAGAATTCATAGTAAGCTCATTGTCAAAAGTTGGTTCTGCATGAAGCAGACTCTAAGACGGTATTCAGTGGACAGAATATTTAATATGAAGTGCTTTGGAAAAGGGTTGGGGAACACCATGTCCCCAGCTTAATTTTGCTAAAACAATCAAAGTTATAGGCATAATGGCAAGAAGGAAGGTGGGTTCCTGACAGGAGCACATTTTGTCTTGTCAGGGAGAAACCTTTACATTGCCTTCAACAAGGTGATGGAGGGGGCAAGGGGGCGAGATCCATGACAGTGCCTAATAGACAAGGCCACATGAACAAGGCTTGAGGCACAGTTGGTCTGAGTAAATCACTAAAAACTAGTAAATCACAGTGGAACGTGTGATCTTCCTGGAACATGAAAGCATGTATGGCTAATGAGAAGGTGCTGCAAGGTCATTTCCTCACTTGGCTTTCCTATCTACCGAAGACGCTGTCATGGAAAAGGTTTTCATTGCCTCCCAGTTTCTAATGAAGTATGAGAATTTCTGCCTTCCCTCCCTTGGGGTACAGATACAGGCTCCAAAACCACTTGGTTGCCACATAGAATGAGCATTGCAGGAAAGCTGCATCCTACCATCTGTATTCAATTTCTCTCTCTCTCTTTTTTTGTTAGTATTGTCTGCACAAGCACCATGGCAAACCAGCATCCTTGGATGATCTTTCTTTCACTATCTATGTAAGTGATACAGTGTGAAGATCTTAAAAGAGACTTATTATTTCTTTATTGGTATATCTGTCAGAGTTTGGCCTTGGCTTGTGTGCTTGACAAGGGAGTGTTAGCTCTTAACAGAAATGTACCCCTTCTGTACGTTCAGAGAACTGGGGGGAATCTAAGGATCTAATAAGGGCAT
Source organism: Pteropus alecto (assembly GCF_000325575.1). Lineage (NCBI taxonomy): Eukaryota > Metazoa > Chordata > Mammalia > Chiroptera > Pteropodidae > Pteropus > Pteropus alecto. Next base: position 15,906,817 of record NW_006433378.1, on the reverse strand, counting down.
CAACCCAGATGATTCCTACTTCCAAACTAGATTCAGATATTGTGGCATCAGAACTGCCTTGGCTGGGAATTTAGCTCTTTTGTGTATACTGACAATAAATTCTGGGCCTGTCATCTCCTTTTTCTGCTCCTTAACTATAGGAGGTGATAGATTAATTTTAGGCTGCTTCTAGCTTTCACACTTGGTGTTCAATTGACTATTAATTGTGTTCTAAAGCAGCGACTTAGAATAACTTCGTGGGCTTTTCTCAAATATAGATGATAGGCCTGCACTTTTACAGTTTTGTATACAATAGATCTGAGGTGAAGCCTGATTCTGGACACTTCTAGCGAATTCCTTGGTTCACACTCTAAGAATCACTGTTCTAGGGCTTTCACTGGAGGGCAGCAATAGCCACCCAATTTACTGTCTTTATAATTACTGCCTCCTCTACATCAAAATCTCTCAGAGACCTGACATTTCCCCTTGACTGGTGCATTTGTTTTTCTCCCAGAACTGACTTAAATCACTGTGTGAACAAGTTTGCCCGAGACTATTTGTACTCCACCTGATGGAATGCTTATTGCCAGCTAGGCAGACTGTGATCCAACTCTAATAATTTTTCTTGTTGCCTGATTTCTTAGACCATTCTTGGCACCCAATATTGTAGGTTGAATTCCCTAAGAAGAAGACACTGAGATGGTGATTTGTGTAGAGGGTGTTTATTAAGTAGTGCCTATGGGAACTGAATAAGTGGAAAGGAGGAGGAAGAAAGGATTGGACAGAAGAAGAAATCAACCTCTTAAGCAGACCCCATATCAGCTTTGGCGAAGAGCACTGGAAACTGGAGTTAAAATTGCCCATGATAGCTCTCCCGTATTGGTGCAAAATGATCAATCCTTTACACAACTGCCACTATCAGTAATTGGATGTGGGCCACACTATAAAAGGTATGACTTTTGACAAATCGTTCCTCTGCAGCTAAGGCAGCTGACAGCTGACGGCTGCTTACAGCTCTTCTAACTAGGGCAAAAGTTCTTTTCTGAGTCACATATCATTATGTCCAGCTCACTCAGAGTAATTGGTGGCTATCATTATGTCTTTTATATCTAAAAGATATCTAAACAAATCTATTTCTAGATATTTATTAATTATGATGTCATTTTAAATGAAACAATTTTGATTAATTTTTTCCGATAGGCTATTTCTGATAAAGAGGCAACTTCCCCGCCCCCCCATTTTTTTGGTAAATTTATACTTTACTTTGTCATTTTACTAAACTCTTTATTAGTTCTATTTTTTATAATTTGAGATTTTTCAAACTTTAAATCATATTGTCTAAAAATAATGAGGATTTGTTTTTCTCTTTCAATATGCATGCTTATAACTTATTGCCTTTATGAATAGCATTGATTAAGATGCTGTAAAAGATAGTTTAAATTATGGTCTGTAATGGTTGTCCCTGCTTTAATAGGCATGCTTAGCATATTTTAAAATTATTTATCATTTTTAATGTAAGATTTTTACTAATATTCTTTCCAAACATATAAAGATAAAGAAATTTTCTTCTATTCCTAATTCATAAGTAATTTTATAAATATGCACCAAATTTCATTTATTTTTTTGGCTCTACTGGCTCATGTAGGTCTTTTCCTTGATTCTATTAATATATTGAGTTAGATAACAAATTTTCTCTTATGGAACCATCATTTTCTTCTGATAAACCCTAGTGGCATATTATTTTATTTTGTACAATGCTAAATTCTATTTGTAAGTATTCTATTAAGGAAGTGATGTTCCCTATACTTTTATTTTTGGTGCTGGCCTTTTTTAAAAATTTTATGTCTGAGTTAAATCAACCTTTTAAAACACATTGTGAAGCTCTACATATTTTTATATAATTGTGCTTTCAAAACAGTACTATGAAGAAAGTAGATATTTAAAAAAGAGCTATATTAGTTTCAATTTTGCCTGAAGACACAAGATATTAGATAATGCATTCTAAAAGATAGATGAGCAAATGTTAACAAACCATAGTCTATAAAATAGGAGAAAATAATCCTTTGATGTTCATAGATTTTTAGATTACATTTAGTACAGTTGCATACAATATAATTTGCATGTAGTAAAACATGGAATAATTACAAAAGCATTAAAATATTTAGGATTTAAACTTACATTTTTAAACAAGTGGCATATGAAAATTACAAGGAATCATAAAGTCTACACTTACTTATAAAAACAATAAAAAAACAAACAAAAAAACAAGTCCTATGTTAACTGATGTTATAGAAAGAAAAACCTCAGATGTTTGATTGGAATGAAATTTCATTTATTTTAAACAGACACAAATACTTCCAGTTGTTAAATACTAAATATCAAAGCATATGTATTTTCAAATTGAATTTGCAATTGACCATAGTATCAACACTCATATCCCACATCTCAAGAAGTATTGCTGCTTGTATTATAGAGTGCTTTGCCTTTGACTAAGGAACAGAGAAAAATAGAGCACATTTCAATTAGTGTTCCTTTTCTCATACACTTTAAAATAGATGCAACTTGTAACCACATTACATTAATTAAAAACTCTAATGGAAATGTTTGAACATAGGTGCGTTATTTAAAAAAACAATTTGCATTACAATATGTTATTGTACAGTTTGGAGTAACAAGGAATTGTTTCCAGAGGATAAGGGGGAAAAGGGAAGGGGAAGAGGAAGGAGAAGAGGAAGAGGAAAAAGAAGAAGAAGAGGATATAAATAATAAAACGGCAATAACAACATACCTTTCAATAATTACTTTAAATGTAAATGGAGTAAATGCTCTAATCAAAAGACATAGGGTGGCTGAATGGATAAGAAAACAAGACACTCACATATGCTGCTTACAAGTGACTCATTTCAGATTGAAAGACACACATAGACTGAAAGTAAAGGGGTGGGAAAAGATATTTCATGAAAATGACACAAAAAAAGCTATTTTTTTTGTTTGAAATAAAGATATGAAATAAAGATATTTCATGAAAATGAAACAAAAAAAGCTAGGGTAACAATTCCAGACAAAATAGACTTTAAACAAAGGCTATTATTACAAGAGACACAGAAGGACCCAGTAATCCAATTTCAGAGTATTTACTTGAACAAACCCAAAACACTACTTCGAAGGGACATGTGAATGCATATATTCATTGTAGAATTATTTATATTAGCCAAGATATGGAGGTGTCCATCAAATTTATTTTTTTAATGCTTTTTTTTCCAGGCAAGGCAACCCTTGGTTGACCTCACAGATTGCAAGGACCTTGTCAGTTTATAATCCCTTATTATTTATTTATTATGCCTACAGCACCCGGACTTCCTAGGTGGTCTTTCATCCAAATACTAACCAGACCTGACCCTGCTCAGCTTATGAGATCAGACAGGATAGGGCTTGTTCATGGTAGCATGGCCGTAGGCTGAAGGTGTCCATCAATTGATCAATGAATAAAGAGGTGGTACATATATACAATGGAAAATTACTCAGTCATCTGTAACCACATGGATAGTTCTAGAGGGTATTGTGCTGAGTGGAGTAAGTGAGACAGAGAATGACAAATGCCATATGATTTCATGTACATGTGGAATCTACAGAACAAAATAAACAAACAAAGCAGAAACAAACTCATAGATACAGAGAACATTTTGATGGTTGCTAGATGGGAAGGAATTGGAGAGGTGGTGAAAAAGGAGAAGATATTTAGAAGTATAAATTGGTAGTTACACAATAGTTATTGGGAAGTAAAGTATAGCATACAGTCAATGATACTTTAGTAACTATTATGGTGTCAGATACATATTAGATTTATCGAAGTGATCAATTCATAAGTTAGACATGTTGTACACCTGAAACTAATATAATATTGTATGCAAACTGTAATTGAAAAATTATTTAAAAAACATATTCTTTTTTAACTTCAATTTAGATTACTCACCATATTTTTTCCCCCCTAGGACACAGAATATATTTTAGAGTTATTATTAAATTTTTGTACCTCCTGTTTTTCTAATAGTACCTCTCGAAAAAGCATTGTTTGATTCTTTTATGTAAGTCTTATATGCAGCTTAAAAAGTCCTTTATTAATATGATGCCAACTCCCAGTAACCCAAGCCTTCTGAAGGTAATGTTTGGGTCTTATTCCTAGATATCCAGAGACTCATTCCTTAAGAGACAAAACTAGCACTGCAATTCTTAGTGTGCCATTGTGAGGATTAAAAGAGATGATTCATTTAAACCCTTATATTCGTAGTTATTCATTAAATGCTAGTTATCATCATTCTTGAAAAAGTTGATAACACTTCAGTAATTAATCCCTAATATATTCACCAGAAAGGTAAATGTATAATTATAAATGTGATGAAGGATAACACAGTTTTACAGTTCTCTATTGCCTGTGGAATTATGGATAATCCACTGAGAAGGTGTCTGAGTGAAGAATAATAAATCGAAGAATTGGAATAGGAACAGGGTGGAGGCATAAAAATTGGTCTAGGACAACCACCTGTGCAGAGACCCTGAGGCTAAAGAGAGATTGCGTTGTGCAGAATTTTGACAGCTCTAGGTTAATACTATTAGTATAGATCATATATATGGCTATATATAATACAAATGACTATATTTTCAATGAGAGGAGGGTGCATAGTTTTATGCGTGTGAGGGTAGTGATCTATCATACTCAATAACTAGCACAAATTTTAGCAAAAGCTTTTCTCTCCATAAATACTGAATGAAATATAATTTTACACACACATGCACACAAACATGCTTATTACTTAAGGCCAGACTGTATGAACATTTAGGGAAAAAATAACTTGTATCTTTGGCTACTTATTTAAGACAATCTGTTATTGGCTATTTGTGGTAGAGGGTAGTGTAATTAAGAAGGAACAAGGCTAGTTGATCATTTAGTGATGAATGAGGTAAAAGAGAATTTCTAAGAAAATATAAAGATAATGAAAGCAAATATTGTTCATTTTAACTTTCATTAACTTTCATACATATACAATATGTATACAAATTTACATATTTTATTTTAGGTATTGTTCATGTACATAAACAAATGTCCACATTGGTCAAAAGCAACTTTTTTTAATGGCTGCTGAAGATAAGTAATTAATTGATGTCTGAGACCAATTATTATATGGAGTTGAATGATTTTTAGCTGGCTTTGCATATTGTAATTAATGTTTTGTAAGCATTTGGAGAAAAATGAAGTCTTTTTTGTGTTACTGTTCTTAACTCCTTTTTTCTCTCAGTTTTGTCTAAGCCAATTATTGTTATTGAATATTGTTGAATAAAATGTATCATTATTTTGGATAAATTAAAACAAAGAGATGGGAAATGGAAGAAGACTTGTCTCTCACTTTATTTCATTGAATATTGTTTTATACTCCTGACCCTAAATGTTTGTCATGGGCAAACTTTTGTTGAGTTGTGATATTTAGAGATTCATCTCAGTGACAGAGAGTGCTTTTTATGAAATGAGTTTAAGAATTGTTCATTTGAATGACATTACATAGAATCATTTGCTTTTAGGCAATCAAAGTTGTACATATATAATATTTTTACTAAATGGTTACTCATAAAAATAAATGAAATATAAGTTTGTGCTTAGGAATTCCATGAATATTTATATGTAGTCTTACAAAAGAATTTTAGTTCTTTTGATTGAAGAAAAAGTCTATTATGTTTCTAGTCTTTCCTTGATATGTTTTTTATAAAGCTATTTTGGTAAAATAATATTTTCTGTACCATATGCCAGGATGTGGAAAAGGTAGAGCTGATTATGATGAATAAATTTTGCAAGCAGAATGATAAGCCTACTATGTTGGAAAAATTCCTGAGAGTTTCTAATAATATTAAAGCAAACCAAATAATATACCATCCAATATTTTTTTCTGTGGTTTCTGTAAATAATAAATAATGAGGAAATATTTTAGAAAGTTCAAATCATTTTGTAAAGTTAGTTCAAATCTTCTTTTTAAATAAATATAAAGTTAAAATACAAATATATTATATATAACATATATAATATAATGGTTTTGTTTTTTCTGATCGATGTAATTAAATTAAAAATGCAAAACTTGATGCAATCAAATGCAAAAAGAGTGTAATAAAACATGAAGCATACTAAAGAAATCATGTACACATTTCAGAATACATTATTTTGAGTTATTGAGACATTTAAGCTCTGATTTTTTAGCTTGTATATTTCAACAAAATACTCAGTACAAGTATATTGCATCAGTATTCTTAAAAAAATTTAAAAAATACTATATTTGCATGGTGCTTAGTTAATTGTAGGATGCTTTCTCATATGTTTAATACACTTACCATTTAATTCCTTTATCAATCTGCTAGCAAGGTATTGTCTCATCTTAAATATAAATATTCATAGAAGCTCAAGGCCACGTAGCTAATATGTGGTAAAACTAGCACTTGAAATTTTATTTCCTGATAGCTCTACTGCTTCCAAAAGTCACATATATTTTATAATGAATAAATGACTCTTATGTTAGTTTATTTGGAAATATGTTCGAAATGAGAGATTATTCGATGTCATGGATCAGTGAGCTTTTAGGATCTAACAGATGTGTTCAAATTTGGCTCAACTACCTTCAGCTGTGAGATACAGCACATGTTACATCATTGGGGATAATAATTAGAAACATTTTTAGTTATTCTTATATTAATTTTAATGCTTATCCATTTCAGGTGGCAAAAACATAAAATAGAATGATTAGAATAATTGTGATTATCTTAAGACTCATTGTATCTGTCTTCTCAGGCTGCCATAACCAAACATCATAGATAGGGTGGTTTAAACAACAGAAATGTCTTTTCTCACAGTTCTGGAGGCAAGGTCCAGGATCAAGTTTCCAGCAGAGTTGATTCTTTCCTGGCTAATAGAAGGCACCTTCTCACTGTGTCTTCATATGGTTTTTCCTCTGTGTGTGCAGGGAGAGACAGAGAGATTTCTGGTATCTCTCTCTCTCTCTTTTTTTTTTTTCTTATAAGAAACCAATTTTATCGAATTAGGACCCCACCATTAAGACCTCATTTAACCTTAATGACTTCCTTCATGGCCTTCTCTCCAAATACAGTCAGATTGATGGCTAAGGCTTTAATATATGGTTTTTGAGGACACATAATTCAGTTCATAATATTCATGAAAAATTAGATTAAGAGATCAAATAGGTAACATCATGGACCCAAACGGTATGGTTAAGATTAGGAAGAAAATGGACAAGTGTATTTATTATAATCTACTTATTTTCTTATTCATTTTAAAATAAATATTCTTTGAAGCATTTGCTACATGCTGGTCCTTCTAGGTTCTGGGATGACAGTTAATAGTCATCATTTCCATTCTACTTCTCCTGAGTTTGTTGTGAAGTGAAGCCCATTTCAAGAAAAAAAAAGATAAATAAAACAGACAGATTCAGTTTTATTTACTTATTTATTTTGTAGCATTCTGGTTAGAATTTCTAGGGAAGAAGGAAGGATAAGCTAAATATTATCCTAATATGAAAAAATCTGGGATTTTCATAGTCAGGCCTTACAGAATCCTTAGGAAGTTAAATGGTATAGCTATCATGCCCCTGAT
>NW_006433378.1:15881665-15899156 GCF_000325575.1 Pteropus alecto | reverse complement strand
GAGAAACATTTCCACATGGAATATTACAATTTTTAAGATTTGTCGTTTCTAACTACAAATATGGCCACTGTGAGAATATTATTCTATATTTAATAAAAAGTGTAAAAAGAAGTAAAAAAATTAATTGTAATAACTACATTCCTGAACTATAGTTCTTATTGTTATTTTTCTCTTTCTCTTGATGATTAAAAAAGGCTTTGAGATAATTATGAGAGTAAGATCTTCTATCTTGAACTCTCACCAATTATTATTTTTTAAATAATGCTAAAATTTGATAATTTTTTAAAGAACTTAATATCAGATAAGTAAGGAAATGTTTTGATTATCTCTCTTTTTAGTTCAAAAACATAAGATTTAGAAGTGTAATTTTAGAGAACGTTAGAAGTTAAATTAGCGGTAATCACATTCTAAAAAAGTGACTTTAACTCCTCAAATTTTAATTTATTCAACGTATATTTATTACTTATCTACTGTGGATTGAACGTGATTATAAATATTGTTGCTATAATGGTAAAGATGGAAGAGAGGCTCTACTTTCATGGAACTTAAATTCTTCTGGTGTTGGTAGAGAGCAGAGAGATAATAAATATCTCAATAAATAAGGATACTAAGGAGTGAGATAAATGCCACTATGGAAGTTAAGCAGGGCGATATATTAGAGCAATAAAAGGAGTGTCTCTGATTGTGTAGATAAGGCTTGAATTAGGAAAGGACTCTTAAAATGAGATCTAAATGACTAGAAGCAGCTTACCTTGAACAGATCTTGGGAAGGGCTTTTCTGGGATATAAGTGTCTTGAAGCAGACACAAGCTTAGCGTGATAAAGATAAGAAAATGCAAATAGGTAGTAAAGGAAAAAATGGCGGAGGTGAGGGCAGAATAGTGGAAGAGAACCAAATCAAGTAAGACTTTGTAGAACAAAGCAGTAGACCTAGAACTGATTTTCACTACAATGAATAGTTGTTGAAGTGTTTTGGCAAGGAATGCAAATGATATAATTATCTATTTTTTTTTTAAGTCTCCTTAGCAACTCAGCAGACAGTTGACAGTAGAAAGGCAAAGAATAATGTAGAAATGACTAACTAATCTGGGTGACATTAGAATGTTCAACATGAGTAACAGTCATGTTTTAGGCTAGTGCTTTCATCATGCAGATTGTAAGAAGCCACATAAAAAGGAGTTTGGACAAATTTTCTCACTGGTTTGAGTGTGCAGGGAAATTATGTCTCTTAAACTGACTTGGGATTTACCATTTACTCGATAAAGAAGGTTGGGTGAAGAATAGTATGTGGGCTGGGATTTTAAGATAGAAGTTGGATATTTAGAGCTCAGGTGTGTTGGAGATAGAATTCTGGATATCATCAACATTCAAAATATAAATATAGATGTTTTTCAAAGCCACATCACTGGATAACATCACCTAGAGAACGAAAGTAGATAAAGAAGAGACCGAGACCCAGTCCTGGGACATTACGGTATTCAGTTTCATTTTTTCATGCTTCCACTTTCAAATTTAATCTATTATTATCTGACTTGTCAAATATAGGCATTCCAACTATAGCCCCAGTAGCTAGAAAGTCTAAATGCTGGAACAGTTTCACATCCATGAAACCTGTCTATAAACTTATATGTATACCTAGAGTCTCATTTATAACATGAAATAGCTGCTCTCTGTATTGCTTCTGCACAGTTTTTGATAGTTGAACTTTTTAAATGGAACTCAAAGGTATAAAAAAAAAAAATCCAACAATAAAGGTGGAACCTGCATAACCTTGAAAGTTATTGTTATTAACTGAATTGTATACACCTGAATTTATATGTTGGAGCCCTAACACCCAATGTAACTGTATTTGGAGATAGGGACATTAATGAGATAATTATGGTTAAATGAGATCATCAGGGTTGGGCTCTAATCCAATTTGATGAGTGTCCTTTCAAGAAGAGGAAGAGACGACAGGGATACCTGTGCATAAAGGAATAGCCATGTGAGGAAACAGAGAAAGCGACTATCTGTAAGCTAAGGAGAGAGGCTTCAGGAAAAAATCAGCCCTGCTAGCACCTTGATCTTGATCTTCCAGCCTCCAAAACTGTGAACAAATCAATTTCTGTTGTTTAAACTATCAGTTTTAAATTTGGTGTATTTTGGTACTGTAGTCCTAGAAAACCAGCATAATAGTGTGGCAGAACTTGTTATACTAGTCAATTGGTTGAATTAGTTACTAGCCCACTAAGATTTTAGGAAGTGACACACTTTAGGAGAAGATGGAAAAGTAATTTGAAATTATGATTTAAAATCACCACATTATTATTGGATTTTTGTTGATAATTAAATCTCTGTGTGCTATTGTTTATATTTAGACTCATGTTTTTACCTTCATGAGAACTTCGCCTATAATCACGTATGATCTTTTGTTACTATATAACCAATGGTAATAATTTTGTGATAATTAACCTTGTGATGACATTATACTGACAGCCTGAGCTCTATGTGTTTAAATTTTTTTTAAATCGAGATATAAATTGACATATAACATTATGTTTAAGTTTAAAACATTAACTGTTGTTCTGTGTTGAATTGATACATTTCTACAGCACAATGTAATTACCACCTTCGTATTAGCAAGCGCCTCTATCATGTCACATAATTCTCATTTCTTTTTGTGGTGAGAACATTGAAGGAGTGTCTCGTAGCAACTTTGCCTTAACCATCCAATTTGTCCCTACGTTTGTTGTTGGGAAGAATGTAAGTATATCCTGCCTCTGCCTAGGACAAGCAGGTATCCACATAGGGAAAAAAGAAACTTGCTGAATAGTTTAGTAAAATTAAATTAGTGTTATTTGAAATCTCTAGTATTTATTCCTTTATACCTCAACCCTATCCTTTCAGTTTATCAGCTTTTTCTTTCTTTTTAAAGCTACTTTCCAAGAAGAAATCATTCTCAATTTATTTTATAAAGTATTTAAAATTAGGGTAACACTTCAGTACTATTAATAATAATTTAATATTTTTAGAAAAACTTCTTGGGTGTTATTAAACTAATGGTAGGCAAATTCAAGAGATTGAACTTCAAGAGAAATAAAGGAGATGCCTCTTTTGGTCTTCAAAGTCTCTTTGTGTATTCTAGTTTTTTTTTTTCTGGGAGATATTTTATTTTTTATTTATTTTTAAAATCACAAATGACCTGCTATTATGCTTATCTTTACTTGTCTGATAAGAAAAAGAGTCACTTCGTAGAGGATTTTTAAAGGAAGTTTAGTGAACATTATAGACCTTTAAAATTCCTTGTCTATTAGGAGCCAATCTACAGAACAGCCCTTCTAGCTTTTAGGAGATATATCAAAGAAATTGAGCCCAAATGAGGTTGTCTCTAAGACATTGCACAGTCAATACAAAGAGCTTGATATATGTTCATTTCTAAAATTCACTGAAGACATGTCCAAATAAGCTGACAATGAACAGGAATTTGTTCCCTATAACTGTCTATTACATTAAACTAAGCAGAGTTTCTAAAAATTAAGTGAAGTTTATCTACTTTTAAATAACATCAGACTTTTTTTTTCTTTTAGGGGGGATTGGGTATAGGCAAATTAAATATATCTGAATGAAGAGTATTTTTGTCAGTGAAAAACAATCATTCACATAGATTGATATAATGAAGCATTGGATAATGAAGAATATTTATTTAAAATGAATCACTATGTGTATTAAATGGAAGAAAAATACATATTATAGTTTGAACAGGAGGAAAATAGTACTGTTTTTCTATATTAAATAGACCCTAGTCAAAATACTATTGCATATCTGGCTGGGTTTGGGGCTATTACCTAAATGGAAAAAAAATGTATTTGTAAAAGATGTTTTGTATACAAAAATCTGCATTTACATATTCTGTAGATAACATTTACTACTTAGATTCCATGGAAACAGATGCTATTTAAATGCATAATTCAGTAATTGTTCATGCAAGTGCATTTGAGCTTTTATATTCATGATAGAAGTTTTAAAATATAATAAAAATAGCACCTTTTTTTTTCCTCTAGAGTGTTATACATTATTCTATGTAATTCCCCCTTAAGATTTAATTCTAAATACTTAATATTTTTTCCGTAAACTTTGGTCTAAACAAAATTGTTAGATAACCTCACAAAAGGCACATGAGTTATTAATGAGGTCTACTTGTGTTGTCACACTTTATTTCTACTCCTCAAATTTGCTAATTCTACCTTGGGGAACAACTAGAAGATATGACTATTCCTGTGAGAGAAATGAGAGGTGGTAACAGAAGACCCTATTTGTATCTTTCTGTGGGCAATGATATGCCAAGTTGATGAATTAAACATGGGCTAAATACTAGGAATAGAGGACAGAAAAAGCCATGAACAATACCTACATCAGCTAAGAAAGGGTTGAAACTAAAGAATTATACATAAAGCTGTCTCAATCCTGGAAAGGACACAGAATCTAGATTAAAGGAAGATATAGGTATCATGGTGCTTAGGAATTGGGGACAGAAACAGAGTTTATGAGATATTAAGGACAGAGGTAAGTTTTGAAGGCTCCACAGAATCACTTTTCTTATCTCTGTGGGGATTATTTTATTGTAGCAGTATTATTTACTTGTCACCTGTATGCTTTGCCAAAAGTTCTCATTCTTGCTTTTTTAGTTTCTTGCTGATTTTCCACCTCTGCTATGGTGAATTCTGAGACTTGCTGTTTCCTTGTGTTTCACCTCCATTTACAGGCTCATTGCCTGCTTAACCCCTCTGTAACAATTCGTCGCTATTTCTTTTCCTCTTGAGTATCTCCCCAGCTCATGATGCCTGATCTTTTACAGTTGATTTGAGTTCATGCCCTTCCTACAATTTGTACTCAGACTCAACATAGCCAGCATGGAAAACAGACTTGATCATTGCCTGCACCAGACATACATATGCATAAAAACTCACTCATAGTTCACTGAAACCATTCCCTGTGTAGTCCACTCTATTTCTGCTCTAGCTTACCTTCAGTTTTTTAGTTTTCAAAGTAAAATTCCCCCTGCATTCTTGACTAGGTACATATAACTTTCAATGTTCTTTGGAGTCAGAGAGATCTTGGTCCCAACCCATCAATTATATCCTTTCTTAAAGCATCTAAGATTGGGGAAAAAATGGTTAATGCAGTGGTAGAGGGTGGCTTGCAGCCAGTGAGCAAGGTGCATTTATTTTCAGTTTTCAGTTCCTCAAACAGACTTCTAATGTGTCTACCAGAGCCTTATGTCAGACTGTGAGGACATCATTACTGACAATGTCTCTTTCAGGTTTGAGGGTCTCTTGATTCAGCAATGGCAGCCACACTACCTTCGGGCATGGGGCCAGGAAGTGGTCCCTCTGGGTGACTCGGGTTTGACTCACACAGCTGTTTTTTCTAGGACTCTACCTTGATCCAGAGCATCTGCTGCCCTAGTACTAAAATAACATCTCTTAAATTGTTACCGGGTTTCTAAAAAGATTTTTATGTTCCAGGATGAACATAAAAATATGTCTTGGTTGCTCTGATTTACATTTTCCAGTGGGTCAACATCACTGGCACTATAAACTCAATCCAAAGCTGTAAGAACTTACATACTAGTCAATACCACATCTCTAATTTTCCCATTGGAATTTATCTCTTTAAGGAAAATCTCACCAAGAGAGCCAAAGTGCTCTTTTGGCAGCACAGAATTTCTGAAACACTTTAGTGCAACCTCCTAATAAATCTGAGATTGTCGGAGGGCCTGAGCACTAAAATGCCATTTTTCCCCAGCTGCTGCCATTTTTCCTTTATAAGCATTCCACACCTTGCTTCTCCTCTCCTAGGGGAATCAGCACAAAATTGATCATTTGCCGGGTTTCTGCCCATAGCAGTCTTAAATTTTTTATGTTCGTCATGTGTACATTTCTGTAATAGCATCTGCAAAGTGCCCAGATTTCTGCCTATCTTGAGTGGATCTTGGTGCTAGTCGTTACACCGCAGTGGACCAGAGGGTGACATCGGTAGGTGAGTAGGACTTCCTCCTCAGAGGAGAGTGAGCAATCCCAGGAGCAATTCCGCTTTATGGTACTCAGCTTGCAACCACCTGTCCTATTCCTCCTCAGTTGGAGGCAATAAAGGGGAAGACAATTTATATTCCTGTTGACCATATGAATTTGTCATTTTCACCATTTATTTATACAGATTTCCCTCAAATCCTTTAAATCGATTTGCAAAGTCTTTATCTTTCCTCTTCCAGAAGGTGATGTGTCTCCTAGTATCTCATGTTCATTGCCAAAATTGTCAAAATTGTGAATGGTCTGATAATTTATCCTACTTGTAAACTAATTTATAAATGCTGTAGAATGAATATATTACTTCTCTTTCCTAGTGTACAGATATGTAATTTTCATGGGTATACAAACTTCTATAATTTTTTGAAGACATTGTGTAACATGTCTTTAGCATATAGATGGAGTGACAACATATATATTACTAAGTTACAACTTAGCAGGGTTTGTCTTCCTGGCACTGATTTTCACTAAAAAGTAGGTTATTCTCTGTGTTACAATTTATAAATGATGGGAATTGAAATAATGCATAGATTTATTTTTATGCTAAATAACCTATTTTAGGTGAGTCAAATTCCCAATTAAATAACCTTAATATCACATTTATTTATAGGAAAATAATATGGGCCTTATAAAGAAAATACCATAAAATTCACTCTATGATGTACAACTAATGCTACTTGTTCAGTAGTCTTTAATAAACTAATCACATCTGATATTTTCTAGTAATAACTACTTAAAATTAGTATCTTTAGCTAGCAAATGATTCAGTATATTTAAATTTTCCAATTTTCTCTGTAAAAAATGAAAACCTATTTTAAGAAATGCATAACTATATATGAAATTCCTTATCGAACAACTGATTAAAAATATATATTTTATTTGATGTGCTATCTATTTGGTACTATGCCTGTGGAAGGAGAATAGTTTCATCAGAGGCATTAATAAGATATGTTATCCCCTGGTACCCAAAGGTGAAAATATAATAGGTCTGTCTTCAGAGAAACATTTCAGAAATCATCTAGCGAGTGAGCCAATTACTCACTTGAAGATATCTTACCTAATTAGATTCTACAAAAAAATTTTCCAGGGTATTCCTTTTGGGAAGTAAAATGCCTCTTTAGTGTATTGGTCTTTGTTTTTTAAATGAAGGAAGTTAGACTCAAAGGACACTTTAATAATGAATCTAGAAGATGAACGCTGTGCACTGAATTGAGTTTGCACTATGTTACATTCTTACCAGAGCCAGTTTGCTTCAATAAGCATGTTTATATCTTATGGAATAAAGCATATTAGGCCACTGAATCTCTTAAATGCACTTACAGAAGATAATTTAACATTCTAAAAACAATTGTTAATGTTTAATTTACATTATTAACATAGATTTCTTTTTCATCTTGGGGAAATGAAGAAAATTCAGAATCAAAATAATAGATGCTTGGAGCTATCACTAAAGGCTGACTTCTTAGAATATCTGATTCCATTTAAGTATCATTTGGCAAGTCTTGTCTCAACTTTAACACATGGCATATGAGAGTGGTAAGTAATCATTTTATAGGGAGAAGTTACCAGAGAAACAGAAACAGTATTGAAATGAGTAAAAACAAAAATAAAAACATATTGATTCAAGAAATGTCAATATGTTAGTAAATATATTCAGGTCTCTCCTTTTATATAGCTAATTTTAGATCAGAATCTATGATCCATCTGTTCTGGAAAATATATTTTGGAATATTATTTTATGAGAATTTGAGGAGACTTCTATTGATCATATTAATTACTTATGAAATCATATTATGAACATATAGCATCACCCCTGAAGGAGCTTAGTCAAAAATTTGGCTCTTTTTTTAATAAACATGTTCTCCGGACAATTATTATTTTTAAATTATGATAGATATTGTCTTTCCTTTTTTAAAGTTAAATCTGTTTGGTCTTCTAATGCAGAGAATGCTGACAGCACATTCTGGCAAAGCACGTTTACAAATTCAATCTACAATACACAGTCTATACTAAGTGGGCACTGATCAAGCATTCTTGAGAGAGGCATTTTTGAAAAGGAGGAAATTATTCTTTAGAATGGCTGGCTCACTTTGTAGAGGCTGCCAAGAAAAGTACTGTACTCAAAGGGAGAGGGATCTCATCCTTTGTGGGAAATCACCACTTCTCCAACTCCAAATGTAAAGTTAGGTCTAGAAAACTGGAAAACTCAATTGTTTATTCTATAAAGCTGCATTCCTTAGAATTTCTTTTTTCTTTTTTCTTTTCTTTTTTTTTTAATGTCCTACAGGAGGAAAAAAAAAACAAAGTCTTATCTATTGGATGCTGACAGTAAGCAAAATGTTCTTGGATGAGAAGAGTCTATGAAAAGAAATTTGTAGTTAATGATATAATAGATAAACAATTTCGTATTCAATGAAAGGAATGGGGACGCATTTTGCACTTTCTTTACAGACAGAATGTGCAGTGCCATCACAGGTTCTGGAATGGTAACAATCACTTGCTGAAGTGAGAGCGCTGAAAGGTACAGCTCAATGGCCATCGCTCTATAATTACCTCTTTTTTTTTTTTATTAGCAGTTTAAAATGCATTTTACTAGTGTGTTGTATTTTACAAGTAGATTACATAGAACATTTTCTATTATTCTTTTGTTCATTAGCATTAAGAACAACTAATATACATTAAGCTCCATGATAATACTAGTATTTCAATTCAGTTTAGTCTAATTTCTGCGATTATATTTTAGCAGAATGTTGTACAGCAAAAAGAAACTTAATATTGGACTTTAGTTTGAAATTAAGATTTAACCTTTAACATCAATCATGGTTGACATACTGAATTAACATGGCTATCACCTAGTTATCAAAAGGTAGCTAATAAAAAAGCTAATGCAATGCTTATTTATTTACCACATATTTATTGAGGGTTTATTATATGTCAGAAACCAACCCAGACACAGGATATATAGCAGGGACCAAAATGGACAAAAATTTCTCTGTCACAAGAGTCAGGAAAATGTTTACTGAAAGAAGAAAGTTCAGCTAAGACCTGAAGGAGGTGAACTTTTGGCTATGTGGGAGGAGAGTTGTCACATACAAGGGAAATAAGTACAAATCTGTGAGGCAGAAGCGTGCCTGCTGGGTACAAGCATGGTATCAGTGTAGCTTCTATGAAGATGAGGAAGGGAGACTGTGTTAGGGAGTATACTTTAAAAAGAGGTAACAGGGATCAAGATTGCAAAAGGCCTTGTTCACAACCATACGATCTTTGTCTATTAGTATGATTGGTTGGAAAACCACTGGATAGTTTCGAGAGGCAAGGTATATCTTCTGTCTTACCTGAGTAATGCTTACCACTGGGAGAAAATACACTGAATGAAGGATGAAAGCAGAACAGAGATCATTAACAGGCAACTGAAATAAAGATGATGGTGGCATGGAACATGGTGGTAGAGATGGAAAGTGAATATATTTGGGCACGTTTCCAAAATATGTTAAAGATAATGTCAATAGGATTTGCTGACATGTGAGACATAGAGTAAGAGATAAAGGGCAGAGACAAAGAAGCTAAAATTTTCTTTTTTAAAAGAATTTCAGCTCTTTTAAGAAACATATTCAAAATTCGTGGAGGTTGTACCCATGTCACATTTCTACAAGTTATCTTAGATCTGTGTGGTCTGAATTTTAAAGAGAATTAAAGATCCACTACCACTTCCGTGGTCAAGTTTTTTGTTTATTTTCTTTAAGCCGCTCCTCTCAGAGCGTTGTAACTGAGAGCCCATCAGCCTCCCCCTTTCTCCCAGAAGAATTCTAATTTGTATAGGAGACTTAGTATTAAACACAAATACGTCTTTATCTATCAGTATATATCTCTTCCTTTTTAGCTATCCTTATCTATCCATTTTTATCTGAACACTTACATCATGCTTACAAAATGCCAGGTACAATATCTAATTTGTTTATAAAGCTTTATCACTCAGTTCTTACTACAATTCTTTAAGGTAAGCACAGTGACAAGTTAGGTGGGAGATCCACCTAATCTACTCACCTAAGATACAAATGCTTCAGGAAAGTCCATGCTATTATCTACTCTCTACACCCTATGCTTTTTAGTACCTATTCAAATTATTTACAAAAGTTCCTGGGTATAGAACTCAATCGTGCATCTTACAATCAGTATACCTTAAATTTGATGGAATATGAAAACTTGCAGAATTTATGCAAAAATGGTTTTATTATATACCTCAGGCCCTTGAAATACTATCCTACCTTATAAATATCACCAGTAACAATATCATATTATACCTCTATATGATGTACTAGAAATAACACAGCATAATTTCTGTGGTGCATATTAGACAAAGCCAAACTGATGCAAATTCTATGCAATAATTAACTAATAATATTAAATAATTTCAAAGTCATGTAAGAGAGATTGAGGAACTATCTCAGACTTGGAGGAAAATATGAAGACTTAACTAAATGCAATACATGATCCTGAATTGGATTCTAGGACTGAAAATGAACCTCAATGACGGTTGATGAAATTTGAATAAGATGTCGAGATTGATTAATAGTAATATAAGCAATGTTAATTTGCTTTTTTTTTGATAATTATACTTTGGTTTTGTAAGGCATTGCCACTTGGGGAAGCTAGATATGCAAATAGATTCTGTATTATTTTGACTACTTTATTTATATGTGTGAAATTATTTCAAAATGAAAACTTAAAAAAACATATAAAAGGTAAGATAAATTTTATTTCAAAAGAAACGGAAGTTAAATTTTGGAAAAAGATAAACGTATATCAATGGATTTTGATTTTATCAGTTGTTTTAGAAAACAGAGAAAGTAGGGAAACTAGAGAATGTAGAAATAATGACTTAGAGGGGCTAAATGAATAAGCAGAATATGTGGCCATATGCACAATACCATTTTCTGAATATATGAATTTATGAGTGGCTACTGTATATCAGGTACTGTTTATATTTCTGGGACTAGATCAATAATAATGTAAGTCAATGAAAGATTTTTATTCCTGTATTTATTTAAATTATTGTACATTTCTATTAGTACAGAAAAATAAATACTTACCTAAAAGTAATCAGTATTCCCCTTTCAATCCTATTTAAAGAATAATTTTGAAACTTAACTTCAAAGAGGGAACATTGTCTAGAGGTATTTGGGTGCTTACCTGTGTGATTAACATGGAACTGATTTTTCATGGTTAATTAACAATATAAACAAAACAGCTCAATAATTATATGTAAATTAAGCTTAGAAAAGGCACAAAGAAGTTAGGGAAGTTAGGAATAAAGATATTTTTTGGATGGTAGAGAATTCTATGTAGGCACTTAATTACTTTGATTTATTAAAAATTATTTTTCCATTATTATCTAGCTTGCATTGTTATGGGTCATATGTTAGCTGTAAGTCCTAATGTTACTTTGAAGGCAAAATCTCCTTTACTTCTCTATCCCAACCTCTAGCTGTTTTTGTTTCTCTCTATGTCATTGATTTTTAACAGTGTTGTTATTTTTGTTGTTTTGTTCTATATTTTCAGTTGTGGTATTCTTTTAGTTTCTTACTTAAGATTTATTTTATTTCTGGCATCTGTGCTTTTATATTATTTCAAGTTTTTGACAATTCTCAGACATAGCCTCTTCAATTATTTCTTCTTAATAATTTGCTCTCACCTCTCTTCCTTTAATTAAAGATATGTTAGAACTTTTTAGATAATATATGTGCTCTTTCACTCTATTCTACATTTTCCTTTCCTTTGTCTCTTATGCTTTTGGTTGGGTATTTACTTCTTACATACCTTGCCGTTCATTAATTTTCTCTTCACCTGTGTCTCTAATCTGCTGCTAAATGTGCACAGTGAGTTTTAATGTCCATTTTTCTTTTTGCTTCTTGAATATACATTGTTTTTTATAAACATATTTATCCAAATTTATATTTAATATATGCATCCTTTTAGTCTGTTTACTAATTGTTTTCAATCTTTTCTGATCTTCTGGTATGTCTGATAAATTCTGATACAGTGCTTGATTGCATGTGAGAATTACAGATAAATTGAGACTCAATATAATGCTTATTTTTAGCTGAAACTATATACTTTTACAAAGAGGCAACAAAGTTAAAGGCACTAATAAGCACAGTAGTTAAAAATATAAACAAATCTTTTAGCATATCTTGGACATAGCTTTTAGATAACCTTTTCAAAATTCATTTCAAGTTTTACTTCCTCAATAATGACTTTCTCATGCTTTTGAACCATATTATTTATTTGTTTCAATTCTTTTGGTCCTTATTCTCACACAATTATTTGTTCTATAATTTGCTTTATTATTAGTCATTTTCTCTTAGATACATCAAAAGATATGTGGGTCTGTGGACCATGACTTAATGTTAAAATTATCCCCTCAGATTCTAGAACAATATTGGCTAATATTGGTTGTTGGTGGATTATAGTACAGCTTCATAATAACATGTCAGGAATTTTACCTTCTTTTACTCTCTACAAATGATGGTTTTATACTCAATTCATATAAAAAAATTCTTCTTGATCTGTTACCTTTTATATATCTACATAATAGCATGCTATGCTCATTTTTAAACTTTGTGATATCAAATTCACAAGTCAATGTGGTATACTATGCAGTTAAGGTTAAATGTCTCTTAATGTTCTCTACTTATACAGAAACCTAGAACAATCTATTGCATTTTATCAATTCATTCATTAAACATACTGAAAACTTACCTTGTACCAAATTGAATTGATTTGAATTGATTTTTCTGTGATAACTATGAATATACAAACTGGTGTAATAGTTCAGATCTCTATTACTTTTACTTTTAATTACATTTTTTAGCTTTAAATAAATTATTCTTTGCCCCAAATTAGTAAAATTAATATTTATTTTAAAAATAAATGATTATTTATAAATAATTCTCTAATTTTTTTTCATGATTTGAGTAACTTTGGATGTAAAATTTAAAACTTATAGAATAGACAAATATTAAAATAATCACATTACATTTGTACAGTGTTTAGTTACCTAGGGCTGTCATAGCAAAGCACTAGAAAGTAAGTGGCTTAAAACAATGCAAAAGTATTGTTTCACAGCTCTGCAGGCTAGAAGTCTAAAATCAAGATGTCCGTAGGGACACACTCCCTTGAAACCTGTAGAAGAGAATCTTTCTTTACCTCATCTCAACTTCTATTTGTTGGCTGGCAATCCTTAGCATTTCTTAGTTTGTAGCTATAGCACTTCAGACTTTGCCTGTGTTGTCATATGGTCACTCCCTTTGTACATCTGTCATCATATCCTCTTCCCTCTTCTTATAAGAGCACCAGTCATATTAGATTAAGGATCCACCCTACTTCAGTATGAATTCATGTTAATTTATCTAATTATAGCTGTAATAACCCTATTTCCAAATAAGGTCACATTCTGAGGTTCTAGAGATTAGAGTTTCAATTTATTATTTTGGGGGACAAAATCCAACACAGAATCCATAGTATGTAACTTTTCTCTGCAGATTGTAAATCCATCTCTTCTAATGTAAGTTTTTATTAGCTATACTATAGTTTCATTAACAATAAAAAATGAATAATTTAAAAAATTCTTAAAATAAAGTGAATAAAAATTCATTATTTAGGAGGCCTACATTTGTATAAAAAGTTGAATAACCTGATTTTTTTGAAGCTCATTCTTTTCCAGTGAAACTTTGCAGATGTGGTTTTAGGTTAAACATGTACATGGAGAAGTAGGGTTTTGTATTAGTGAGGATTCTCCAGAAAAACACAACCAATAGGATGTAGAGAGATAAAGACATTTATTATGAGGAATTAACTTATGCAATATGGAGGCTGCAAAGTTCCAGGATCTGCAGGGTAAACTGGCAAGCTGAAGACCTAGGAAGGTTTATGGTGTAGTTCCCGTCTGAAGG
Source organism: Pteropus alecto (assembly GCF_000325575.1). Classification (NCBI taxonomy): domain Eukaryota; kingdom Metazoa; phylum Chordata; class Mammalia; order Chiroptera; family Pteropodidae; genus Pteropus; species Pteropus alecto. Next base: position 15,885,139 of record NW_006433378.1, on the reverse strand, counting down.
TCTGAAACCAGGCTGCTTCCTGGGATGGTAGATGAAGAAGGGGTTTTGGGGCAGCAGGGTTTTGGTCAAACACCTGCCAGTGTGGGAACCAGATTTGCAGAATTCCCAGTGAGAAGAGATCCAAGACATCAGCTTAAGATTTGGTGCTGTAATGGGGAACTTGGGAATTCAAGTAATCAGACCAAGAAAGATGGTTATAAAGGAGGGAAAATATACACACCCCAAAATACTCACACATGTATACACAAAATTATTCATTTTTAGCACTGTAATAATGTATTCTATGTATTTATGATTTTATTCATGTTTGATTTTAGCATTACATCATAGAAAAGCAAGTATGGTCATAAAAAGATGAAACTTTCTAATGATATTTGGAAACACATAGGAACATAAAATAAGGTATTAGAGAAGATAATGCATATACAAATTAATTCTTATTCAGAAAATATTTAAATATTGCTTTTCATTTATTTTTTGTTATCTCATCTGCTTATAAGTGAACAAATCAACAGCTTTTTGCTTGTACTGAAATTTTATTTGCTAGAGTTTTTAATTAAATTTCCTATTACTGCTACATACAAACAGAAAATCATTAATATGGCTTAGTTTTATACTTATGAAATCTTAATCTGTAGAGAAATAATTCTTAGACAAACAGTTTCTCTTATATCAAAAAGAAAATACTTTTCTTTATCTGGTTTTTATTCACTTTCATTTTATGAACAATTCTAGGTAATATATTAATGTCTCCTGAGAATAGAAAAAACTTTAAAACTTAGGATTGGTTTGCAATGTTAGCCTAAAACTATACATATGATAATAAGGTTTTTATTCACTGAACATTTAATTTACTTTGATAACATCGAGTTTTATTTGCTTTTGTCTATAATGACAAGTACTATTGTCAACACTGTTCCTTTTTTAGTAAAAAAATAAATATTTTAGCACATATATCTAGTACTACTAGGTTTCTAATCTATTTGCCATTTTCTTTTAAATATATCCCCTTTTCACAAACTAGGCACCAAAGTCCACTCGAGGTAGCACAACAAACTCACAGGGGTTTTTTTTATATATGTTTTTAAAGGTTATATTAAATGACAAGTTATTTTAAATTTTTTGGGGGAATCACATTGGCATTTATTGGAAATTGTAAAATACAGTAGATAATCAACAGATGATTATATACACCATTTGTTTTATACCTATTTTCCAAATATCAGAGTACCAAAATAAGGTATGACCAGGAAAACATCAAACTAGATACAAAACTATGTAGATAATTATAAACATGGAAATATATTTCTCTTATTTTGCTCTCACTTGCTTCGTGGAGATTACAACCTCCACCAAAGTATCTCAAGTAAATTCAGAAAGTCACCGGAATTGTTTCAAATGTTCTCATCTTCAGTCTCTGTGGACATTTAGTGGCAAGTATCAATTTTCTCATTTATTCTACCTTTGTTTTCTATGCCTACAGTAACTGCTAAGGTACTGATACCCGGCAGAGGCTTTGGCCCCGTGGTGATGCTGCCTGGATTGCCATCTGTGCCAAGGCCCCTGGTACCTAAAACGGGTACTGACGTCTGCGCTGAGGGCTCTCTCACCGGAAGCCTCAACAGCACTTGCATGATTCCCAATCCACACGGGGTCAACGACTGAAAGATGCATTTCATCATGTACCCTGAACATTTCATGATGATGCTAATTAAACCTTTTTAAGTTTCTTGTTCATTAAATGCCAATCCTTTTCTCTAAGTCCGAGGCATGAGTACACTTAGTATTGCTAAAAGGAAATTTGAGTAACGAGCACAATATTACTTCCCAACTCTAAGTTCTTTCTTTATTTTTGAAACATATCTTAGTACTCAGCTGCTTTTCTCTTGAGTTGAAATGTTTTCTGGAATGATCTCTCGCTCTCTCTCTCTCTCCATATACATACAGATACGTATATATATGTACCTCTCTATATATACCTACATGTACTTAATTACATACATATATACACATACATATATGTATATACACACATATTCTCTCTATACACATATAGACACACACAACTTACATAGCCCTTCTGAGCAAACATGGAATACCTACATAGCATGCCTGTGTTTCAGAATAAGTTTATCACAACTTGTATTTAGGCATATAGGCACATACACACATATACATGCCACACAATATGTATTTTTAAATTTAAAAACGAATCGCTCTAAAATTTTGAAAGCCCATGAGTATGAAGATGTTTGTTTGCGGGAGGGCTGTCTTGCTTCATTGCGAGGTACCCACAGACTGCCTGCCCTATCTTGGCCTCAGTGCTCTTGCTGCGAGGACCTTCATAATTGTGTTCCATCAGGAAAATGTAAAACCATATGCCTTCCAAGCAGCCATTTAATTCAATGAAGCTGTAATTATGAAGAAGAAATAGTCTTTGTAAATATTCTAAGAAATAGAATAATTTTATTCACAAAAAATAAAAATTTAGAAACCTTTTTAACAGAAAATAATAGAAATAGGTTTTTTACTGGAGAATAACATTTAGAGGGTGTTTAAATTCAAATAGAGATTACAAGGCTTTAGTAGTATTTAAGAGACATCTATAAAAGCCAGTGTCACAATGTCACTCAGATATGACTGTACATTATCTTAGGTGTTCATGTGGCCTAGAGAGTAGATAGAAAGTCCCTGATTACATTTGGTGATGGCCTATACATAAGATACTTAGACAGTATGAATCTGTAAAACCTATATAAGGGTGATCATTGCAGGGTCCAAACATATGTGTGCGTATATGTATATATGTATATATACACACATAAATACACATACATATATACATACATACATATGACTATAAGATACAAGGCTTTGAGATAAAATGAATAGTAAATTCATTGTTTCAGTATCATGAGTATCATTATACTGCTAGAGATTCAATAAGTTTATCATCAAAGAGATAGAACATCAGAACTGAGACATGAAAATTGTGCCTTTACAGAGGATTTGTCCTTGGCACCTACGAAATTAGGAAAACATAAAGATGAGTCATCTTTCCTCCTACTCAGAAAACTGTTTAATGGACTCTTAGGTCCGCTCTTTTTTTCCTGTCAGGTTAGAATAGTTTTATGTTTTACTCTATTTAATATTTTTCAATATATACAAAGATTAAATTTAATTATAAATGCAAAATCAATTACCAGTGTTGCCTGATGGTAAACAGATCTGACTTGCTGGTCTTATGTAATTCACCTCTGCACCACTCATTGAATAATTAATAGCATTGATTTTGTCACAACTTCTGCCTGCTTCATGTGAAAATTAATTACTTTTATGAGGAAGCTGATATTGGATAGCAAAGCTGTCATAGAGGTTGTAGGTTGCAGTGTCAGCCATTATGCTTTATTCAGGGGCTTCTTCACTTCGACCTAGGTCACCGCTCATGTCTTTGGTTCTGCCATGTGATCAGCT
>NW_006433378.1:15855142-15881621 GCF_000325575.1 Pteropus alecto | reverse complement strand
GGAATAGTTTTAATGAACCACCCCAAGTATTCATCTTAATTCTGTCTCAAGTAGCCATGTCAATTTATCCATGCCCGTGATTAACAAGTTTTCTATGGCTAAAAAGAAGATATGAGAAATAATACTAGTTTACTATCCAGTCTATTAGTTTTCCTCTTTGTAATTTTTTTCCTAATGTTTTTAAACTTAAAACATGTTTTAATATCTCAGAATCAGAGAGATGGTTTATATTTTTATATAATTTTAATGCTTTGAGTTTATTTTAGAATGAACTCTCTAGTTTATATAGAATTAATTTTTTGTGGTGTGTAAGATTACAATATAAGTTGAGATCATTTTCAAGAGTAGTTAAGATTGATCTTGCACCAGTTAATGAAAAACATTTTGTACCTGCATACATCCCAAGAGAACCATACAAGTGAGCCTCCCACTTCCATTCACATCGGTCTTTGTTAAATTAGCATGCCTCCTCAATATTTAATTTTACAGTGAATGTGAGTACAAAGGGTATGTTTAACTTTCCGTTTTGGTCAGAAGCTAGGCATGCCAACTTTCTGTCTTGCTCTTAGATGTGGAAATAGGGAAGCGGATGGTCTCTTGCATTAGGCCAGGCAGTCCACTTCTTATCTGTCACAGTTGTGATCCATAAGTTTCTACAGAAGGTCACTGTAGTAATCTATGTTGTGCACTTTTACCCTAAAATCATAAATGTAGGACTTAGTTTTGCATTCCCGGTTTTCGTATGCCTCAGAACAATTTTTTTCCAAAGATGGTTGGTCAACCTCTGAACTCTCTGAGGTGTCTGCAGTGATCTTTGTAAGAATTATGAAGCTGATGATATGACTTCTCAATCTTTTTCTGTACAGTTTTTTGTTTTGTTTTGTTTTCCGCATTCTTTTTTTTTTCTTTTTCTTTTTTCTTTTTTCATTCCTAGATCAGTTAGGAGGGATTGCTCTACTGTTTGCTCAAATCTTCCCCAGTTCTAGGGGAGAAGTCATACCTTACCAATACAACCAAATGAGTTATAGTTTGTTAAAAGTTTAGGCTGAGAAGGTCTCCCCTATGATACGTATTTGGAATATGTGAAACAGGAGACTCTAGCTCCGGTATCAGGTAATAGAAGGAGTTTGATATGTCATGTAACTTTTGATCCCATTGTGAAGTTGAATGTTGGACTATTTACAGCCAAATGAGGTTTTAAAAAAATCTAGTTATATGTATTTGCATAAGCATCCTAAAATTTCCAAGCAAAGCTGTCTGATAAAAGATGATTTGGAAAATACTCTTTTAAATTATTGTCTCCTACTTTTTTTAAAAAATGACTCTTTATTCATTAACTTGATGCAAGTTTACAAAATTTATTGTACATTGCCAAATAAATCTGCAATGAAAAATAAAATCCAAAAAAAATAAACAAACAAAAAAAAACAAAGCATGCCAAATGTGCAGCTGTCAATCTGCTAGCCATCAGGATATTAAAGAATTCAATAATGTATTCAAGATTTAGCCTTAGGTTTAAGGAACTTTAATGCTTTAAAGAATTCTGCCTTTTCACTAGTTATCTGAGCAACTGGCAATCAGAACTGTAACAAACGTTAACCATGTGGACAAGAATGCCAGAAAATCCTTTTCTACTGTCCTCTTAACCACACAAAGCAGAAGTGCCAAGTTTCTCCAATGTGGTTTCCAACGTTAAAAACTGAATCTTAAAGCAAATGCATGAGAAACACTTTTGAACTTTGTAACTGGTTTGTGCTTCTGGATTTCATTTTAAAAGTGCTTAATAACTAGAATTTACTTTTAAATCAAACACAGGTATATAAAAAATCTATTACCGATCAAACAGGACTGATTCGGGTAAGGCATTAAATGGAGCACACTGATTTGAGTCAGATTTTATAAAAGAATTAACACATGTAGGTTTCCTATTAGTCTTTCAGTAAAAGCCATTGTTACGACCATAGCAGGCTGCCTCTCTATGGTGGGCAACATGGATACATGGCTAATCACCTATAGTGTTCATGTTTTGCAATTCACAGTTTATATCATTAAAGACTATCATAATATTTTCTCTGCTGTCAAATTCAAAAATTTGGGGGAAGGGATGAATTAGCTCTACATGGATTGGATATTTATCTATAGACAAATTAACTGTGTGAAAGGAGTAGTTGTCTAATTTGAGTCAGGTGCGCACTGTAAGAACAATTAATTGTGTTCAGTCACATAAGGACATATCAGGGGGCTCCAGGATGGAGTGGAAACAGGACAGCAGTTTCTGCTTAAAGGGATCAAGAAAAAATAATGAAGTGATCAAGTTTCTGGGAGATAGTCTTAAGAGATGTTTATTACAGCTGGATCATACAAGTTATACTATAATCACCATGATTGTATGAGGAACTATGATCATATGCACGTTATCTTTGTGTGTCAGCTGTGACTGTACCTTGGTTTTTCCACTTTTAATGGCAACATGGATTCTATAAGCTCCTATTCCAGTTCCTATGGGTTCATTGAAATAGCCAGATAAAGACTAGATATTAGATAATTAATGTTTCTCTCTGTTTTGGAGCCATAAATAACCATTGACTATAACAGTTTCCAAAATTTCTTAGATAAACTAAATCCAAGCCAGAAAGTCTAAATTTTTCTTGTATCTAATTGGAATGTGAGTGAGACTGATTAGAGAATCCCATCCATGGTTTTAGAGATTCACACCAGATGGTCCCATTTGGCCTCAGGCTTCCCAAGAAGGACCCAAATGTTTTCTTAATTTGGACAGTGGACTTTAGGATTCTTTCTCTTTAGCGTATTCTCACATTTTCTCTATTCCTTAAAGAGCATAGGACAAGGAGTTTTTTCTCATTAACTGAAGGACTGAATATTTTTAAGCTTTGACAAATTGTCTCATCTTTATTCATTTAGTTATTCATTTATCTACTTAATGTGAGCATTTTTATCACAAAAAAATGTAATACTAATATAAATTAAATTAAATATTCAAGGTAAAGACTTTTATGTAATAGGATTTGAAATACATTAATTGCTATAAAATGATCTTCAGGATTCATGCTTCCATAAGTTATTCAAAGATTTTTTAAAAATATTTACAATTTTAAGCTTGTTTTTAAAGATTATATGGATAGCTAATTAGCATAACTGGAATGTAAGCCTTAGAATAGGTCTCCTAAATCAAAGAAATTTTTAAACCTTGTGGCAACAGATATTCTTAAATGCACAGTTAGGATGCAAGAATGCATTTTTTCCCCCTGTGTTCTGACTTAACTGCCACAGTCCCAGAGTCAAGAGGTGTTTTTTACATGTGGCAGTAAGGCCTCTCCCCACAGTATCTCAGATCCTCAGGACATAACTGCTCTCTGTTTATGGTGGGAAAAGAGTGAGAATTTTAAAAATGATGAAGAGTAGGCTACCGAGATTCATACGTTTTGTTTATATACCATTTGAATGGGAATTAAGAATATTAATGTATGGCTTGTTATAGTATTAAAAATGGATAATTATTGCTGATGATATTCATTGTAATCAGGCTGACTGCTCATCCTACAAAGGTTTTATTGAAAACCAAAACTAAATCATCTTCAGCAATGAATTGAAGCTGTCAGGTCAGACTTAGAGGGTTATAAAGTCACATGCAATGCTACTAAATCACTCTCATTCTAATCAACTTGAAATCCAAAATCAGGTTAAATAAACATGTGAACGTCTCCTGATGTACTCTTCAAGTCTTTGATTTGCATTCTTATTTTTTTCTTTTTTCTTTTCTTTTTTTTTTTTTTTTAAGTTTATTAGGATAGCATTGGTTAATACAATTATATAATTTTCAGGAGTACATTATAATTTGACATCTGTATATTCTATTGTGTGATTACCACCCAGAGTCCAGTTTCCTTCAGCTACCATATATTTGACAGGGTAAAGGTGGTCAAATATAGGGGAGATGGGGGAGGGTGAAGTGGGTAAATGGGATCAAATATATGATCACATTTTTATTTGAACTCTTATTTTATTCTTCCATTGCTGTGCAGTGGGATTCTCAACATACATATTTTTTTCTATTTTTTTTTTTCTGTTCTAGTGAGCAAAATTTCAGATGGTTTTTCAATCATTGTTAGCTCAAAAGGAAATTCACCTTTTGGTAATAATAGTTGTTTTTCTCCATGAATAATTGGAGGTGTTATGTAGGTGGCATATTAGCTACACTAATGAAAGAGTTTAAGTATTTTAGATGACTGAGAAATGGAGTTCATTTAATCAGATGTCAAGATTGAAAAGTCGAGATTGAAAAGTAATGTTATCTGGAAACTGGAATTTGCTTCAGATACATAATGGTTTGAGCAAAGGTTTCTGAACCTCAGCCCAATTGACATTTTGGGCCAGATAACTCTTTTTTTGCGGGGGTGGGGGTGGTGCTGTCCTGGGCATCGCATGTTTAGCAGCATCTCCGGTCTCTACACACTAGATGGCAGTGGCAACTCCTTTCTCCAGTTGTGCCAACCAAAAAGTTTCTAATTACCAAATATCTCTTGGGGGAGAAAAATCACCCCTGGTTGAGAACCACTAGTTTAAACCAAGTTTGGTGCAAGGCACCTGATAGTGACCCGTAATTTGGGGGATGGCTACACAGAACAATCAGGGCACCAGAAGTTATGTCCCAGAAAACGCTTTAACAGTGTAAGTGCTGAGAGAATGGCATCCCTCAAATATTTATAGTGACCAGCACAGGAGTATGGACCAGCAGTAGACCAGTTGTCAGAACCTGCAATACGTGGCAAAAAAGAAGCAATGGTAACACTGAATCTACCCATCAAGGCCCAGGAGGTGAACTGAGTCTTCACTTTGTGAGGGGTTCCCCTTTAGAGAACATGAGAAACGATGCAGAAGAATCATTTTCAATTAAAAAAAGGTACATGGTTTGACATTTTGAGTTATTTTATTCTAATTTATTCCAGTTATATTTTGAGATCCCTGTCTTAAGAACAATAAATCTTTATGCAGCATATTAGAGTCATTGTGTGAAAGCTCTTTAGTCTGTGGCTATAACCTTAGTGGAAGGCATTCACAAATGATTACACTGAATATCTAGCTAAATTCCACAACGCTCCAACCTCGGTAACTTATAAAAGGAGGAGGTAAATTCAGCCAAACAACATCACCAAAGAAATATAATAAAGATATAAGATTTGATGACCACTTAAGTCTTAATGCATTTAAAATCATTTTGTTAGAGATGAAACAGAAGATACTAGGGATCCAAAAATGGTCAGATCACAAAACTTCATAACAGAGAGCTGAGCTCAGGTCTTCCACATAAGATCCTACTCAGCCCAAAGAAGGCATTTTCTGACTCCTTCTTATCAACTCTTCTTTCAAGGTACAAAAGAAATAGAACAATGCCCAGCTCTTCAACTGTAGCTCAGAAGTGGCAAATGTTTCACATCAACTGATTTGGAATAAAATGAGATAGATAGATACCTAATTACACATAAATAGAATAAAAAGAAATAAGAGGGAAATTATTAAAAAACACACTAAAAAAACCACAAAGTTTTCAAAAAAAAAAAAAAAAAAACCAAGGAGCATAGTAATTAACAAGCTGAGAAATATTTAAAGAAAAGTGGATGGAAATCAAATAATAGTTTTATTTAAAATGAAAGGCTTGACTAGAGGACTTGATTTAGGTATTTTCACAATGCCCATTATAACAAAGAACCCCAATATTAGGATGTCCCCCTCCCAGGCACAGAAAACTATAGGCCTACCCAACAGGGACAGAAATTTTACCATTAATCTTATTCCATAGTCCAGAACAATTGAAAACACAAGACATCTTTGAGAGACAAATATTAAAGGAAAAGAGAAGGGAACAGGAGGGGGCTACATATACCAGTTCCATATATATATGTATGATACATATATATGATATATATTAGATAGCTGATTGATAAATAATAAATGACAGGAAGATGGTACATAGAAAGATTGATAGGTGATGATAGATAGATAATAGATAGATAGATAGATAGATAGATAGATAGATAGATAGATAGATAGACAGACAGACAGACAGGCAGACCCCTCGCCTGGGGAGAGTAGACAAAGGGGAAAGGAAGAGACCGAGAGTGCCCTGCTAACGGACACTCACCCACCTAAAAGGAAACAGGAGCAGTGAATACATAATCACTTCTCAATGTCTCACCCATCAATACTGGAAGTCTGGGGTAGATGCATTCTTGGGCAAGCAACTTAGAAAGGGAAAATTGTCTTTTCTTGAATACCTATGAGAGGTCTAAACAGGGATCAGGAAATGTAGAAAATATGTATCATGCATCAGAATGTGCAGAACCAGTTTCACTCACTGCCTAAACTAACTCAGCCTGACTGAGCTGGAATGGGTACTTTTTACTAAACTGACTGTAGTTACTAGGGTTTGTGAATTACATAAATCTAGGGGTGGTGCTTAGAAAGCTCAAGAAAGGAATATTTACTTTCTGCAAAATCAGTAGTATTTCAATATTAAATTTAAAATGGAAACTTTTTAAAAATTAATTTTAAATATTTTTTAAAACATTTATAATACTTTAAAAAGTGACAAATTTTTATCCTGAATTTATGGATTGTATAATGACATTTATACATTTGCTAGAGATAGGTGCACATACCTGGATTACATATTAAGTTTAAAATTCTTTAGAGATGGAATCTATAAACTATATCTTACAAAATTTTGTATCCCTTCTACATAAGACCAAAGTTTTGAATGTATTATAAGCAGAAAATATTCAGCTTTGGGGAGAGTTATGTTAATATGTGTTCAGCCAGTTCATTTTATAATAGATGGACATTATTTCAGATGCTTCAAAATTGTGAATACGTGTTTACACAAGTACGCTGCATATGTTGTGGGTTTGGCATCAGTTACGAGGTACTTCCCCTCTTGCTGTCTGCAGAGTCTCTGCATGGTTGTAGCAGTCGCTTGTGCACCTTCATCTGATAGATACTCAGAGAGCCAGTGGCATTATAATTAATGTTGATGGCTCTGGAAATAAATTGCTCTTCTACTTATTATCTGTTCATCCTTGGGCAAGTTTTGTAATGTCTCTGTTTCTCAGTTTTCCCACCAGTAAAATTGTAGTTGTAACCACAGCACCATTACAAAACTGATATGATGAAATATATTACTACTTGTAAAAAATTTGAAGAGTGACTGATATATAGTAAGTACTCAATAAATATTAGCTATTGTGTTCAGGATGAGTCTAGTACTACGATTAAAGAACAGAAAGAGAACTTAGGTCTTATGCGTATTCTAATAATTTTCCTAAAATGAGTCCTGTGGACACTTTTCCGATCATAAACGAATTTGCAGTTATTGATCAATAGTAACCTGTCAGTTGCTTGAAACTTCATTCTGAATAAAAAGAGATTTGCTGTTTTGGGGTTAAGCAGTAATTCAAAGAAATGGATTGTTGAATATTTTGTAGGTACTTTTTATCACATATCAGAATAACTTCTGTCATGGGAAAAGTAGCCATTTTTACCTAGATAAACATTGTCTCGGTTTCTGAGGATTTCCAGCACATACTGCAAAATGTCATTCCATAGAGTTCGGAAGAATAGTTGTGGATTTAAGCATCTTTGACTCTGATTAATAGAGTTGGGAAAATATGTATCAATACATTTAATTTTCCCCTTACAGAAGTGAATTTCAGAATATATATCAAATCTATTTTTCCACTGAAAATATTTTGTGTGTTGATGAGGCTATTTTAAGGACTAGGAGAGAGCATATTTTATTTCCTCCAGGTTTTCTACCTAAATGGAGGGAAAACTTGAAGCTCTAAAAGCTTAAAAATATACCAACTAGTGAAAAATGACTAATTTCACATCAATATTACATTATCTCCTATGTCAGCTGTAACAAATTACCAGGAACTGAGAAGCTTAAAACAACAGAAATTTATTGTCTTACAGTTCTGGCAGCTGGAATTCTGAAATGAAACTTGTGGGACTAAATTCAGCTGCTCCCTCCAGAAGCTCGAGGGGAAAATCTCTCTCTTGCTTTTTCCAGCATGTGGAGCTGCATTTCTTGGCTCATAGCCCCTTCCTCCATCTTCAAATTCAGCTGCATAGCATCCTCTGTCTGACTCTGCTTCCCTCTGCTCCTGTCTCATGGCCTCCTTCCTTTTCTTTTATTTATAATCCAACCTATCTCTGCCTCCTTATAAAAATACTTGTGAAGACATTTAAGACTTGCCAGAGGATAACTTCTCCATCTCAATATTCTTAACTTAATCACATGTGTAAAGACTTTTTTATTTTTATTTTTTTCATATAAGAATCAAAGATTCCAGGATTGGGACCTAGATTTTTTTTTGGGGTGGGGCTGGGGAGGGAAGGGGAGGAGGAGGAGGTGACACTATTTAGCTTACCATTAATATGAAAGTATTTTTGGAAAAAAGTTAATTTTTCAGACGTAGGTATATAGGTATACAAATAACAAGGTATAATTATTAATCTTATTAGCATAAACTATTATTAGAAAGGCCAGGACTTTTAATGAAAGCCCCAGATACTTATAGCTTTGCTGTATAAATCAATAGCTAACACCTCCCCACCAAAATAATCTTTTTGAGATTTTATAAAAACAGCCAATCAATATCAATTGGTTTAATCAATTCTGCCTTTTTTCTTTGTTTATTTTTTTAAAGTTTACTTATTCTTATAATTTGCTTCTATTTAAACATTTTCAAGGACAGCCACAGCAATGAAAATTTTTTTGTCAAATTTGGTATTATGTCCCTGGTATATGGCTAAACATAAAATGGCATGCTATGTTTTCAAACACTCACTCTGTTTAATCATTCTTTGGAATACTTGAGTTGTTCAGACATACAAAATCGATTCTAGATAATAAGAATCAGAGCATTATGTGATCAGGAACAAAAGTTTGCAAATTAGCCTTGAATAGAATGTTTATAAGTGAATTTTATATTAGCAAGTTCTGGCCACTATAACAGATTTCTATAGACTAGGCGGCTTAAGCAAACATTTATTTCTTAACAGTTCTGGAGGCTGGAAGTCCAACGTCAGGTTGCCAGCATGGTCAATTCTTGGTGAGATAACTGCCTTCTTGATGTATTCCCCCGTGGAGAGAGAGTGAGCTCTGGTCTTCTCAACTTCTTATAAGGGTACTAATCCTATTGGGGGGTGGGGGTGCTCTTCCACTCCAATGAGTTCATCTAAATCTACTACTTCCAAAGGTGCTACCTTCATATACCACCACACTGGGGATCTGGCTACAATAGATGAATTTCAGGGGGAACTAAAAATTTAGTCCCTAGAAAGTGGCAAGAAATTATCCCCTAAAAGTATTTAATTACAAAAAGTATATTTTATCACAGATCACTTCGGATATGTTGTTAGCACCAAAGATATTTGAGATTAATTCTCTAATCTTTCAATGTTAGCATCTAATTTATATCATTTCTCAAATGAAATTACAAGAGTACATAGAGTTTTTTTCAATTTCTTGAGAGAGATTAATGAATCACAAAGAATGACAGGATTAACAGCAGCTATATTCTTAAAGTTATGAGAATTAAGATGTTAAAATTTGTTTTTCCATCACAGGGGAGAATATGTTTAATCATTTTCAAATTAAAAAATTGAAATAGTACACTTTAGTTCATCAGAAAAATGCAATATTACTCAAGTGATAAGAGCTTAATAAATGTAATTTTGAGTGCACTACTTAAAATTTTTTTAAAATGCTCTCCTCTCCACAATGAGGGGACTTTGATTTAGTTAGTAGCTTTGTCATGTAGGGTAATTACAGACTATAACTGAGTGGGTAATTATTATATTAATTATGATTTCTAAATGAATCTGTTAATTTAACGAGGGGTAAATGTCTAGTTCTTAACAATTATCTTAAAATAGGTGATAACAATGGTGCTCTTCATAATCCTAATAAACACTCAGCTAACCTTTGTCAATTAATTTAATTAGCTTAGTGGGATTTAGATGACCTTCATAAAATATCCTGTAGATTTATGTAGTCAAGTTGTAAATAAGAAGCTTAATCAAGCTGAAATATAAAGGAAATTGACTTTCCTTTTATAGAATTTTATTTGATTCAAAAAGGTAAATAGATAATATAAAATGTGCAGAGAAGCTTAAAGCTCCTTATTTATATAGAGCATATAATCTGCTGTTTTAATTCATTTTTGAGATGAAGGCTATAAATAAATATATATGTAAATAAACCACAGAATTTTCATGTTAGGTAAAGTTTTCTAGTTAACTAGCAAAAATGGTATGCATGTATATGTATATATGCATATTTGTATATGTACACACATATAATGTGCATATATACACACATATAATGTATATATGTGATGTTAATGTATACATATATGTATACATGTATACAATCTTTAAAATTTAAATAAACTTACCAGTTGTTGGTTTATATAGTATTTCATAAAGGAATTTTGTAAGATGTAAGTTAAAGACAGGAAGCCTAGAAACTGCCAATACAGTATCTCTCTAACATGTTTCATCCCTAAAATACAAAATGTTCAGTTGTCAAGGATGGAGACCTCCATCAATGTTAGAGAAGTGTAATAAAATTTATTTGACAGTTATTTTAGGATTAACAATATAATGAAAAATATCTGGTTAAATTATTACAATTATAGCAATTATTTTGTCGTTTTATCACAAAAAATAACCCAACATCTTACACTGAAATAAGACTACTTATGAATCTGTGCACAAGACATAAAATTGATTAAGGGCCTGCATTAATTCATGGAGTAGTAGGTAGTTCAATTCAATCTTTCACCGAGAATAACAAAGTTTTGGTTTGACAAAATACACAAGGCATCTGTTGGTGGTATAAGATATAGTAGAAATATAAGATATAGTAGAAATATAGAAGATATAGTAGAAATATAGAAGATATAGTAGAAATACTAAGAAAAATTCTAGTACTCAAAGCTGATTCTGCTAAGAGTACAGACATATTCTGATCTGAGAAGAAAGAGCCAGAAAAATTAGCTGTATTTTTGATGTTCTCCTTGGGCCATGGAAACTCATGTCCAAAATGAGGGCACAGCAAAGGAGAAAATGATGGTATACTATCAACTGAAGTTTTTATCCAAAAAGACTATACATTAGATAAAGACGAACCAGAAGTTAAATAGCACAATTTGGTCTGTTTTCGACATATCTGGACTGGATGAATATTGCTGTTAATACATAGAAAATGACGTAATTATTAGAATTATTAGAATTTTGTTCCTCTTTCTTTTCAGCCTTAAGCTTTTATCCACAAGGTGAAAAGGTTACTGAGAAATAATGTGCTCTTCTACATATATTAATATATCATACTTTTGATGTGCTTAAAGTCAGTGGCTTCCTTGTTTACAGTAGCATTAACCTTCCCATGAAAACTGACTTTTTAATTGTTGGCTCAAAGTTATGACTCAGCTGACATTTGCCAAGAGGACCTGACAGACTGTTTCTAGATGAGGTAAATAAAGAGAGTAGGAATTCTACCAGCATCCTCTAGCAGAAATCCAAGTTCTTTCCTTTTCTGTAGCCATCGCCACACACAATAGTAATTCATGACATGGACCTATGGGCTTGTTAATAAACTGAAGTCTTTCTTTGGGTAAGGGCAATAATAGTCTCTTGAACAGTTAGTTTTGGTAATGTGATTTGGAACATTATCCGTGAGTAATTTTTTAAAAGTACTTAATAAATTGTTACAAGCATGACTGAGCAAGTTAACTACTGTGGTCACCTGGGATCAGGGACTCACTGTATTTCATAATGTCAGAGAAAACTCCTTGCCAGTAGAACAATGACAGTAGAGAAAGTAAAGAAGAAAGTGGTCGTTTATTTTCTCTGATTTTTAAATTAACTTTCAACATTAATAAATTGTTTTATAATTAATATAAAATATTTTGGCCCATATTTGAGAAGCAAAACTCTCAGCTGGACATCTTATTTGTCCAAAAAATTTTCTTTATAGAATATAGGCTAAAGTTTTTAAACCTCCCTGACTGATCATATAGGGAAACTCAATGAAGAGTTCTAGCTGAATTATGATTAAGTTACTTGAGGTAAGTTGGGCACTCTTAGAATCATAGCAAATATTTCTCCCCAGGAAAATAAAATTAATTAACCAAACTTTCTATTTTTTAGATAATAAAACTATTTTCATGATACAGAGCTTTTCCAAAACCTTGTTAATGAGGGTCAGAACTGAGATTTGAGTTTTTGCCTCCTAATTCTAAATTGAATTCTTGTTCTCAGTCCTCTCTAACACCTGCTTTATACTTTGTTGGTTTTATAATAGTAAATAGTTCCTTTAACTGTGTTTTGAGAATGTGTATGTACATTATAATACATTTGCATATATGTGCTAAAAATCTTACTTATCAACTTTCAGTTTTTCTTTTTGCTTCTATATATTTAGATATTCTTTTTTGTTGCTACTCATTTTGTAGAAAAGTATAGAAAATCATTTTGGCAATAAATGTTCATAGATTGTTTTATTTCAAATAAAATTCACTTCCGAAATTTTAATTATAATGTTTATAGAAAATGAACTGTTCATGGAAAATACATGTTTTGCTTGAACCCCTAAAAATTAAAACATTTCTAATAAAATAAAATAACATTTTCCCACTCTTTCATAAGACAGTTTTACTTAGAAATCTCTATGTGGGAAATGTTTTGGGGAAAGGAGAAAATTCCCCATAGCAAACACTGTTGGTGACTTGCTTGTGACTTTTTGAGTTTCTCCCTATGTATGTACACTGGTAGTTTCTTAATGAAAGAGAAAGCTGTGATTTTTCTCACCACAAGAGCAAGATCCACATGCAAAAAAGATGGAGTTGCTGGGAGGTGAAGTCCCCTGGAACAAGTCCTTCACGACAAGGAAAAGGAGTTAATAAATACATAAACCATCTTCCTATCTGCTCGGGTGGACAATTCATAAGCAGTCCCCACACAATCTCCCAGCAGTCCCAAGTCAGACTGAGGCCCCGTTTGCCTACCCTGTAAGTTGCTTCTTGACATGCCTTGCACTGCCTTCCTTTCTCCCTTTAACTCACTTTCCTATCCTCTACCAATTCTTCCTAGAATCATACCCAAAATAAACCAATCAGGGGAAATGCTACCCAAAGTAGTCTCACAATAGTCTGATAAAATTTTTCACTTTAAAGATGTTTATATACTGACTCTTGAGGTTTGAAGGTAAAACAATTAATAAGATTCTTTTTCCCTATCCAAGTCATGAGTCAAAAATAAAATAAGACAGTAACGGGAGATGGAAGCCAAAATACAGTGTCATTATTGATGTAGATGATATTGCAGAATATAGGTTTTGTATCTGAAGGCAAGAAAGCTTTATAATATCCAAATCCACTATCATATAAATTATTTACCGAGCAACAGGCATAGCTTGGCCACCACAAGCTACCCATCCACTCCACTTCGGCTTTCTCCTTTGCCTCTGCCACTTTCAGGGGTAGTTACTCTGCAGGGCCAATTGAGAGCAGGTAATAATATCTCATGAGAAAGAGACAGGAACTGACTTGGGCATGCCCAGTTTCTTCTTTCTAAATTGCCCATTGGGTGTTCACCCTTCCCTTTTGTGAGCAGGAGAGAGTGAAAAGGAAGAGAGAGATCCATACTGTTTTAGTGGAACTTCTGCTGCATAGAAGGAAATAATAAATCAGGACTAGAATGGAATCATTCCTTTGTTTTCCAATCTGGTCTGATGCTGTTAACTTCTGTAATCACACAGAGTTAGACCAAGGAAAAATACTATTGTCTTAGCTTTAGATTTCTTTTTGATTGACTATTTTTGACAGGTCTTAGCTTAGGCAAAATGGAGGTTCCCCTCTGTATCTTTTACTCTGCTTGCTTCTTTTGTTTCTTCTAGAAAATTACATACAAAAAGACTAGTTGATGATTTATATTTTCTCGTAATGTAAACATGAAACTACAATTAATACTCTTAATTTTTTTCTCTCTTTCTGAGCAAAAAAAAAAAATCTACATGGGTATGTAGCCTAGTTTCTGACTTAACTTACATTAATATGGTAACAGCTTTTAAAAATTTTTTTAAATTTTTATTTATATATTTATTTATTTTTTGTAAAAGTACAAATCCTCTGGATTTCTTTCAGTTAGTGAAAACAGATACTAATGTAAGTCTTTCATAAAAGTGAAGTGGTGAAGTAGTGGAGAGAGAACTTTTGGAAAGTAAGGTATACTCTTCCCTTTACACCATTTTGTCTTACAAAAGGTTTTATAGGAACTCTCTACTTTCAGATATTGGGGAAAATTTGTAATGAATGACAGGTGCTTTCAGATCTAACGATTCATGATTCCACTGTAAAGTCTTTAATTATCTTGATTTAAAAAAAACAATTAATAACTTCATGTAAGATTGTTTGCTTTCTTTTTTGATCATAAAGTTCATTCTTATAAATATGCTAAACCTGGGAAGATTAGTTTAAAATACACTAAAAGCCACATTTGCCTACTCTCTAATTATCCATGTACACTTTCTCTCTCCAAAATAAAGTATTAGTTTTGATGTTGCATTTCAGAAAACAATTCTATTTTTTTACTTTCAAATCTTCGGTAATCAAAATCAGACCTTAGGAAATCATTAAAGCACTTGTAGTATGTATGGTCTCTTTAAGTAAAGATTAACAATTCATGATTTTTTCCTCACACTATTTTTCAGTATCTTTTCCATCTTTGTCACTGCCATAACCTTTTACTTAATCCTCATATTAAGTATTTTTTGGAAAGAATTTTAGTCACTTATCAAATAGTCATCACTTATTGAACGTCACTTATCCTTCTTATTAGATAATAAACCATTATTTTCCTCCATTTTTCTCTCTGTTCTCCTGGTCAATGCAATCACCTTTTGTACCCTATTCACTTCTGAAAAGTTCTTTAAATTAAGATAATTTACTTTGACTAACTTATGAATCGTCCTGTTTGTCCTTCAAATACCAGTTGAATATCTACTGTTAATTATTCCATACAAATATAGGTGCTTATTACTTGAACAATTTCATCTGTTTTAGAACACTCTTTTCATCCTATAAAAAAGGCCAAGTTTACCTGTGCTAACACATAATATTAGAGCTTAATTCAATTTTTTAAACTACTTTTGAAAGAGTAAAGCCCTGTCTTGCTTGGGTCAAAAGCTGGAAAATTAGCTTGAACTGAAAAGGGAAAGATAAACAAACAAACAAACAAACAAACAAATAAATAAAAACAGTCCCAGTGTTGGAAAATTAGCTTGAACTGAAAAGGGAAAGATAAATAAATAAATAAGTAAATAAGTAAGTAAATACATAAATAAATAAAAACAGTCCCAGTGGTAATGAGGCTAGAGAACAGATAAACAGAAAACATTGTTTCTCTCTGGTCATGCCACAGACTAATATGCCTTAATGACCCCTCTTTGAGTGACTAGTACTTTATGACCAATTATACATTCTTACCTGCTTTCTTGTTCCCATCTAGTGGGGATTCCCAATTACTAACCTGTCTCATACCAGCACTCAATCTTTAACTAAACATTCACTTCTCCTAATTCTGTCTCAAAAATAGGAATCAATCCAGAACTTTCCTTCACTTTCCTTAGGTCATTTTTCGAATTCTTATGTGGAAACCCAAACCTTATACAAGGCATTTCCCTCCTCTATCTTGAGTAGCTGTTTTCCACCATTCCTCAGGGATACTTTCCCTTGGTACATTGTGTCAATAAACCTTTTTTGGTTGGTGGTCTTTTGCTAATTAGATTTTTATATTTTATTATTTTCAATAGCTCATTGCATCAGAAGACAGAAACCACTGGTGTTTCTTCCATTTTTAATATCATGCAATGTGAGCTGAATGGGGTAGTTATGTTTTCAGTAGTAGCTTCTATAGGAGTTCAGAGTCTAGGAATGCAAACAATTACAATATTGGCATCAGTTTCTTGCTAAAGGTTGCTTGTGTTTTGCTGCTTTTATTACTGT
This sequence comes from Pteropus alecto, assembly GCF_000325575.1. Taxonomy (NCBI): domain Eukaryota; kingdom Metazoa; phylum Chordata; class Mammalia; order Chiroptera; family Pteropodidae; genus Pteropus; species Pteropus alecto. Next base: position 15,865,533 of record NW_006433378.1, on the reverse strand, counting down.
CTGTTACTGAATTTTAACTAATTTTGTTTTTGTAGTAACAACACATATGGTATTAGAAGAGATGTCCATTTTTATCACATAAGTTCTATACATGTTCTTATAAATGACAGGTGCATTCTACATTTCCAATTGAAATTAAATTTATGATAAAAAATCACATTAAAGTATAACCAGAAACATTGTAAAGTAAAGAGATAGACAGTTATTATTATTTAGTACAATATTATTCTATTATAGAGCAAAAATACATATGTATGCATGTAGGATGCAGTTGAGGAATAAAGTTCTGCATGTTAGCTTCATGATTTTGTCATCAATGAAAGTGATTAGATATCTTTGTAACTGTTTTTATTCATTTTTATTTTTGTGCAAAAGATAATTGATGAATTATACTAGTTATCTCAAAAATCCAAATTGAAATCCCAGACCTAATGATGCCTGTTTCTGTCTCTGTTTCTATATCTCTATGCATACGTGTATCTGCATCTACAGATACATCTTTATCCTCATTGTGAATATAAATTTATACAAGTGGACTCACTGATTAGAATATCAAATTACAACACTATCATATGTACCTAAATTAAAAATAAACATAGAATTTGATTAGTATTTCTTTAATCTGTTTTAGGAGCCAGATTGCTTGATTTAGGATACTTGGAAACCCACTTAATTGCTAGATGGCATTGGATAACTTGCTTAATCATTTTGTGCCTTGATTTACTCATCTAAAGATAAAGATGATAATAGCTGATTCATATGATTATTGTGAAGAACAAATTAATTCAGGTGAAGAGTACTTAAAGGATTGTGTGATATACTTAATCCTCTCAATACATGTTGTCATAAAAACTGAAATTCTGAGGCTGTATGTGTGTGTGTGTGGACGTGTGTACATGTGCGTGTGTTCACACTCATGTGCACATGGTGTAAGGAAATTGATATAACACAGGGCTCACCGCAAAAATTTTCCTAAGATGCTTATAAACAAAAGTCCCACTTAATTTCTTGCAAAATATAAATGAACCAACATACAATTATTTTACTTTTTAGAATTGATTTGAAATGTTCAGCTTTCAGTAGAAAGTAAATGTTCTGCTATCTTTTGAAAACCAGGATAATAAAGAGACTTCCATGTATATGGGGCAGGCTATTCAATTATTAATTTGTTCTCTCATGGCTTCAAAAATAAGTTATAGTTTACTGAGAAGCCATTAGGGAACTTCACTGTTCTGGTAAAGTTAAAACAATTCTGAGTCATTGGCAAGGTATTTTATAAAACAAACAAACAAACAAACAAACAAAAACTTCAACAATTCCAGAATTATTAAAATAAGATTTTAAATGACTGTATAGTCAGTCATTATTATTTTTCTCTTATAATTCAGAACATCATAGAATAAAGTAGTGAAGTAGGTTGGAAAATGTTGTAAGTATAAAGGCAGGTAGTAAAGAATAAAAATCATTAAATGGTGGATTTTGAAGTCTGGCTTCTCACCAGCCCTTGTTACTAGGCTTGACCATTCTGAGAGAATAGGTTTCAGTTATGAGAAAGAACCTTTGAGAATATTACTCTATATTCTAGAACGAATTTCTAGAACCAATTATTTCACAATGATTAGGATTTACCATATCTTTCATGTTATACAAGAAGCAACATAGCTTTATTAATTGATATATTCAACACGACATATTGTTTCAACAGAGAATACAGGTGTGCAGTAGTTGTGAGGGAAATGATTAATTAGAACCTTGAGACATTTCTTAAATTTTCATGGGTTATAAATTTTCTAAATTATTTGCTTAGAAAAACTACCTTTTCCTAAACTATCCTTCAGAGAATAGCAGGTTTAATGTAGATTCTAGAGATAAATAAAAAATGAGCTTTGATATCTCTAAGTATTCAGTGTTACTCTTTGGTTTCCATAGAGATAACGTCTACCTGGCTACTTTAGTTTCAAGCCTTAGGTAAGAAAATGTAGAGAATACAATGTTTTAAAGATGAATCGAATAAAGATATTTTTGGTATTGCGATTGTGAGAAACGACAAATGGAATATGAAGTTGATGGACCAGTCAGGACCTTAGATTCCCACAACTAAAACAGTACTTGTCTTTAGAATAAGCAATGAGAGACAGAAATACCTTTAGGTAATAGCTCTCTGTCTCTCTACTTCTGGCTTTCATTTGCTCTGCCTGTTTCTCTCTCTTTCTTTCTCTCTCACTATTTTTTTTTTCTCCCTTTCCCCAATTTTTTTTATAATGCTAAATTATACTTCTCTTCAAGTCACTGCTATAAAATTTATGTGTTATAGAGGAAACAAAGAAGGAATATGTATTTTTATAGACATATAAAGACATGAAGTAGCTTAAATGAGTAGAAATGACGTTCAATGATTATTAATTCCTTGCTTTTATAACTTATTTTTTTTTAATATCGGCAAAGTTTAAGGCTAACCTTTTCTCATTAGATGAAATCATAGGGCTTTTCTCCAGTCTAAGGTTTATTAAGTAAAGAGTTAGTTTCAGCTATTCTTTTAAATAGAGATTATTTGTTATAAATGACACAATTTATCATAATTTCTGTTGATAGTTTATAGCCTTCTAAATCTATATGCAATACATATTTTTAGAATCTCAATTTTAAAATAATAAACTATGATATATTTTCAAGACTGTACTTAATAAAATCAGTTTACATGTAATAACTGTGAAAACTGATTTGTAAAATCAGACTACAGTAACAGAACAATCAACATGGATTTTGCAAGAGAATTCACCATGGCTCAATGTTTTTCACCACATATCATTTTAAAATATGTATGTGAATATGAATTAATTATGCCTTTCCTCTGTGACAAGGATATAAGTATTTGTGTTGAAAAATCTTGTTGAAACTAGCAACACCCTTATTCTTTTCTTATATTTGTGCATGCTTTTTCAAGCACCTCTATTTTACCTTAACTTTCTGAATGAGACAATACATTTTTTTTTGTTAGGATTATAAATTAACACCCTCATTTGTTAGCATAATCCAATTTCCTATTTTCTCTGTCAGTGTACATCACCTGCTATGTACCCTGAAGCCAATTAAATAACAAATCTCATCCAGTTAGTTTGCTTATCTAATTTTATTTTAGTTAGCTGAAACATTGTCTTTTGTCCAATTAAAATCACTTTGGCTTACGAGTCTGAAAAACTGAATATAGCTCATTTATAAGTGTCTTTAGCTGGAATCACTAAGGTAATTAACACTTTAACTGTGTCATGTTGGAAAATTGTAAAGAATAAAGAAGATTCTCAATAAGGTTTCAAGAAATAGTTATCGCATACCAACACTTCTAAAAAACACTGAAAACACTATTTTTTATACTTAAGATTTGATTTTTAACTTAAGCATGCAAAAAATAGAAAGAACCTCACCACTTGTGAGATCAATGATAATTGTTAATTTTCTCATTAAGAGAAAAGGAAAGAAATAAAATAACTGAATACCAGAATACCCTATGCAACAAGCCCTTACCTTTGACTCTGTGTATGAGTGTGTGTAGGTGTATGTACATGTGCATGCATGAAACATAAAATATCTCTCTAAATATTTAGATGCTTATTAATATATTTGTATATATATTTGGATGCTAATATATATCATTCTTACATACAAAATTTTTATATTTATTAGATGTAATTCAAATCAAAATTCAGTCATTGAAAAGTGCATTTATACTTTGGAACACACATTTATATGATTTCAGTAAGAGAGGGGAAAAACAGTAATGCTTCATTTGGTGATTTTGCACTGTGTCTAATCTGTGAGTAGCTTAGAGTTGATCAAAGAGAGATTACCATGAGAAGGTGAAGCAAGAGCCATTGCTTTCAGAAAGTTTGATGAGTAAATGAGGTGAGAACTGGATTCCCAAAGCCCAGTGGTATACAACCTCTCTTGGATCCATCCCTATTATTGTCCAGCCCTTCTCTCCTATCTCTGGCTGACCCACAGTAGCCTCAGTTCCACCAAGCAACATAGAGGCAGCAGCTCTCACTAGTGCCCCTTAGTGGTGGCTCTGAGACATCTGGATCAGCCTGAAAGCTTCAACTTATCTCCAGATCTCAGTGCTTCCAGATGGGATGATTAGTGACTTTTCCTTAACCCTTTAGCTCCACTTTCCAGAAGACTTCATCTTCCCATTTCCTCCTACAAATGCATATGACATTTTTCTTCCAATCTCTTCTTTGAAGTGTACATAAGCTACCTCCTGCAACCCATTATTGGTAACATTCATGGTTGTTCTGCTTCCTTGATGCATAAAATAGCAGGCGATAAAGCTGGGAACTAACATGCAGTAGCTCTGTAATGAACTACTTTCTTTTGCTTACCACATAGAGGGCACAGAGTCTGCTCTTGAAACATAAAATCTGAAGGAAGCTCTAGGTAGCACACCAGTAGGCTCATCCTTTTTGTGCCAAACAGTACTAGAATCCAAATAAATTTTCCTATGCTCTAGTTTTAAAAATCAATCAGACTTCACAGCTAGAATTACCAAATAATGACCATAATAATGTGGTAAGGGAAACCATGGCCTTTACATGAAGAGGCTATGCCAAGTCTCATTGATTTTTGTCACCAATTAGTATTCATTGAAAGGTTTCTCTTTAATTGCTGTGATATTGGATTCCCACAGCAAGGCTGATGAAGAAAATTCACTTCAAGAAAAGTGTGTTTGTAAAGCTATAAGTAATTGGTTTTGTAGGACAAAAAGCAATAGAGCTCATATGTATGCTTGAATAAAATTCTGGAAAAGCATGATAAAGAGTTTATTTTAAAAATTAAGAATGGTTAAAAGTAAGCAGATTTATTTGCCTCTTTTCTATGTGCATTATTATTTTTTAAAGGGCATATCATCTAAATCTATGTTAGCATAATTCCTTAGAGGGTCCCTGTGATGTCACCACAGATTTTCAATATATACGATATTTTCTGCCCACATGAATTGATAACAAATGAAACTCTCACTTTTATAAAAATAATTATGGAAGTATAAGCTTTAATCAGTATTCATAAAGAATTCTCTACAATTTGTGGGCTAGACAAGACACTAAGCTCAACCTCTAATGTGGCCATAACAACCTTCAAAACAATTCTTTGTGTGTGTGTGTGTGAGAGAGAGAGAGACAAACATAGGGTGGATACCCTGCTGTCTATTTTTCTGTAATGGATTTTATTTTTATTCTTTCCATCTCTCAGAGAAATAATGACATCCTTTCAGGTTGATCAAAGATTTTCTTTATTGAAAGATTTTTGTAGGAAAAGTGAAGTCAATGGGACTTTAGTGTCAGAAGGCCTCCTCTAATTCCATGTGGAGTTTTAGACTAAGAAGAAAAATAATATGTAGAAGGAGACTGAAATGTGTTACAGACTTCAGGTTCATTCTAATAACATAAAAATATCTTTTCTATACAGCAGGTTTTGAATAAAGGAGATTAAAACTACTATAAGGCATATTTGGCATGCTGTGTATCATATGTGAAATTTATTTATTCTGGAGCAGTAGTAAAAGTAGCTCTTTGGTCACCAACAATAAATTGAAAGCTAGATTTGTAGTCACTGTATTCTACGGTTGTAGTCCCTGTATTTGCAGGGCTAGAATTGCCAAGGAACTTGTCAACAATGCACATTTTTGGCCTCACTCTAGATCTACCTCTGGGGGTAGGGCCTGATCATCTGGGTTTTAATAAACACTCCAGGTGATGTCGACCCCCACTGAAAATTCAGAACCACTATTTAATGGGAAAAGGCATGGATAAAACTTAAAATATTCACAAAACATGTTTATGTCTCTGTGTATGTTTGTACAATGTTAGATATTAACTGTTTTTTTTTTGTTGTTTGTTTTTTTTTTGCCACAAAAAATAGTTTTCTATTCAGACATCAAAGCAGGACAGTGTCATCAGTCTCAGAGTGAATTTTTCAGAACAACACTAGAGAATAAAGGTGGTAAAGCTTTGGTTTTTAAACTTCAATGTACCTGGTTAACTTGTGAGAAATTAAATACATATATTTTATTTTAATTTAAGAAGGCAAAATCATTTTGGTTCTTTGCTTTAAATCTCCTCTCTAGCCTATCTCCAATATGAAATGTCTCTTTCTGATCCAGAGAGGAAAGGACTGGAAGATGCAAAGCACTCCGTCTCATGGGCAAAATCTTGAGGAAAGCATGAAGAAATTCCTCTTAAAATTCCATTAGATATAGTGTTTCTGTCACAATTATAGAAAATATTTGCATGACATGCTAGCATTTGAATTGAAATTATAAGTATTCCAAATTTTAAAAAGAAAATATAGAACTTTCAGCAAATGTTGAATTTTAGAAAGTCGTTGTGCACTGCTTGTACTGGCGAATTTTTCTTCAAAATGGAGTGTCATTTGTCCTCAGAAGCCAAATAGTTTTCTTATATGTCATTGTGAGAGGCTGGATAGTGCCGCCTGAAGATATCCATGTTCAAATACCTGGAACCTATGAATGTTACCTTACAGAGCAAAGAGGATGTTGCAAGTGTGATTAAGTTAAGGATCTTAAAATGGGGACATTATCTTGGATTTTCAGAAGGACCTTGAATATGATCATAAGTGTACTTAAAGAAAGAAGCTCAGGGAGATTTCATGCAGAAGAAGAAGGAAATGGGATGACTGAAGCAATGTGTTACATTATTGACTTCAGAGATGCAGGAAGAGGCCACAAGCCAAGAAATGCAAGGAATACAGCTCTAGAAGCTGGAAATGGCAAGGGAATGGATTTTCCCTTAGAGTCTTCAAGGGGAACGCGACTTGATGAACACATTGATTTTGACCCAGCCAAACCAATTTTGGAGTTTTGACTTCTAGAACTACAGGAGAATGTAACTGTGTCGCTTTAAGCCATCGATGTGTGGTAATTTGTTACAATAATAATAGGAAACTATTAACAGGCATCCCGTTATGTCTGTTCTAGGTAAGTTTATGAAACACTTAAATCTGTGTTTTGTAATATTTTTTTCTTCTAGTTCACTTTTTAATTTTTTTCTTCTAGTTCACTTTTTAAATTTAAAAAATGTTTCTATAAGAAGCATTATTTTTTACTTTAAGATACATTACAATATTACTTTAAAAAAGTTTTTTTATCTATTGGTGCCTACAAATGGAAGCCACGATTTGAGAAAGGTCAGAGCTGGATGGTTTTTCTCTCATCCACCTGGCAGCTGAGACTCCCGGGGCTGGTGAATTTCTTGATAAAGTAGCTTCTTCATTCACACGCTGAGTACCATGATACTTCTTTGCCTTTTTCTCCCTTTATGACAGGTTATCCTTCTTGATCTCTCCATGTCTGAAGACTTCTCACAGAATAGTAATAAAAAAAAATAAACGATCCAATTAAAAAAATGCGTAGAGGATCTGAACAGACACTTCTCCCGAGAAGACATACAAATGGTCAACAGACATGAAAGGTGCTCAACTTCACTAGAAAAATGCAAATCAAAACCACAATGAGATACTATGTCACACCTATTAGAATGGTTATCATCAACAGGCCAAGTAATAACAAGTGTTGGAGAGGTTGTGGGAGAAAAAGGAACCGTCATACACTGCCAGTGGGAATGTAAATTGATGCATTCATTATGGAAAACAGTATAGAGTTTCCTCAAAAAAACTAAGAATTGAATTACTATATGATCCAGCAATCTCTCTTCTGGGTCTTTAACCAAAACACCTGAAAACATTTACACGCGAAGATATATACACTTTGATGTTCATAGCAGCATTACTAATGGTGGCCAGGACATGGAAGCAATTGAAGTGTCCTGAGATAGATGATGAAGATGTGGTACATATATACAATGGAATATTACTCAGCCATAAGAAAAGATGAAATATTGCCATTTGCGAGAACATGGATAGATCTTGAGATAATCATGCTAAGTGAAATGTCAGACAGAAAAAGCTGAAAACTATATGATTTCACTCATATGTGAGATATAATTGAAAGCAACTACGAAACATGACAAACAAACAGAGACTCATGGACACAGACAGTGGATTACTGGTTACCGGACGGAAATGGTGGTAGGGAGAGGTAGATAGGGGTAAAGAGGGTCAAATATTTGGTGACAAAAGGAACTTTAACTCTTGGTGGTGAACACACAATGCAATATATATATATATTACTAATTGTTGAATGATACACTTGAAACTTATTTGATTTCGTTACTCAATGTCACCCCAATAATTAAAAAAAAAAGTTAAACTTCTTATATGATGGCTGGCTTCCAAAAAGCACAATATGAAAGGTACAAAACCAGGTAGAAGCTGTGCTTAGAACTCTGTGTCACTACTTGATGTTCTATTTGGCACAGAAATCACAGGGCCTGCTGTGAATTAAGGGTTGGAAAAGTAGACTCCACCTTTGGTGCATAAGTGGAAGGATTACATTGCAGAAGAGTATGTGGAAATGGGAGGTGTTGTATGGCCATTGTTAGAAAACATGATTTCCCACAAAGATGAAGCTTTCAGTAAACAAGAATCTGACAATATTTTTCTAGGCCAATCAAAAGGCAAAGACAAAACTAATTAGTGTGCTTGGATAAAAATCTGTGAGGTAGAATCATTTTATTAGTCCTTACTACAGCCTTAAGAAAACATTCCTGTGATTATACTTTTCTTTTTGATAGTTCCAACTAAGGAACTTTGTACATAGTTAACTAGAATTCTGACATGTCCTGATATGAGGAAACAATTATCCTAATTAACACAGAAACTTAGTGCTAAAATATGAGATAGTAAAATGGCTTGTTGACTAGTTACACACATGCGTATATACATGCACATCTCCATTTATGACGAGGTTTTGGTGTGCTTATTAATACTAAATGAAAGCTAGTGTAATTCATTGCATAACTGCGGGAAACAGTCTATCAGGAGAGATGGTTAAGAGTTAACTAGTTATCTCCAGACTTTAGCGAGAGGTATTAAAGTGCAATCAAATCATACTATCAATGAGTAGCCATCATCTGGACAAAGGTATCAGAAAGGAAATGAAGAAAGTACATTTGAGAACTTGAAGAACACCTAGAATTTTGAGAGTAACATAATGTTGAAAGGGTCCCTTAAATAGAGAAAATACCAATAAAAAAAGTGAGTTTGTTATCATTATATGACACATTATTATCAGGGTAGAGAAAGAGTTACTTAACGAAGATGGGTAGAGAGGCTCCAAATGTGAGAAAAAAAATCCAACATATTTTCAAAGAAAAAACAAAACAAAACAATAACTTTAATTTGGAGGCAACATATAGTTTTGTTTTGTTTTGTTTTTAAATGGGAAATATAGGCATTAAGAAGTCTTTGACAAGATGACACTTTTCTAAAAGAGAAGGTAAAGGAAAATATCTGGTGTCAAATTCTAAGCTGGCAAAAAAAAAATATGACTGTCTCTGATTAGGGAAAAAAATGTTCAGAATTAAAACACAAAATAGTCTTAGATTATAAAATGAAAAAAAAAATTAAATAAAAACCTGATACAAAAATTACTGTTATGAAATAGACCTCATCAAGATTCTCTGACAGCTCAAATAAAAGAAATTTGTTAACTTCTTTAGTGAATTCTCCCCTTTAAGAGAGCCATGCTACCCTGAACAAGCCCAATCTTGTCTGATCTTGGAAGCTAAGCAGGGTCAGGCCTGGTTAGTACTTGTATGGGAGACCACCTAGGAAGACCAGGTGCTGTAGGCATAAAAAATAAGGGATTGTAAGCTGTGACAAGGTCTTTGCAATCTATGAGGTCAACCAAGGGGTTATACCAGAAAGGATGTGTCACAAATGAGTATCTCCCAATAAGTCAAACAAAGAAAGCTATTTTAAAAATGTCTTTGTTTTTATGAACAAGTGCATTTAACTGTTAGCTGTTGAATCCAATTATTTCACCACTCAATATAAACATATCTAAATTTTATTTTTCTTAAAAATAAAAACATTCTCTGGCCTTATTATGAATTTTATTTGTGCCAAACCTAAGCTTCTATTTGCTAAAAATTTATGTTAATTTATCTATTTTCTCTATAGCCATCTAAATCAGTAATCTTTGTCTGACAAATTCACATGAGAAAATCTTATAGCTTCTTTTTCTCCACAGGATCAATTTTTCTTTCACAATATGTGCAATAAGTTCATATTCAAAAGTGCTGAAATGGAAATAAATCAATTGAGCAAACCAGACTGTTTTTAAGGAAAAACATTTGGATAATAACTTAAATTTGATTGTAACCGGAAAGTGGTTGCTTCCATTTTAGAGAAATGAACAGACAGTGCTAACGTTTAACTTTGAGGCTGTACAGAGCCAGGTATGAGGATGTGAGAGAATT